>NC_142443.1:97636666-97788500 GCF_059453495.1 Arachis ipaensis | reverse complement strand
TCTTCAAGTTCAAAGGATTCACCACCAAGAGGATTGGATGCATGATCTTTATCACCAAGGGAACTCAATTCTTGCTCCATTCCTTCCAAGTCTTTATTCAATAATTGTTTTGGAGGTTGTGCACTTTCCTCCTCAACATCAAATTCACTCTTCTTGGAGAGGTTCTCTTCAACTCTAGGTTCCCAAGGAGGTTCCGCATATCCTAAGTCTTCAACCACTTCTTCCTCTTTTTCAATGATCATAAGATTCTCCAATTGCTCTAATACAAAATAACACTCCTCATTTTCCACTGGAGTTTCCAATCTCTCCTTATGCTTTTCAATTAATTCTCCACATGTGACCATGGGAGTACTTTGAGTGCTCAAATATTAGGAGGCTAACCGGCATACTACCTCGGTCAAGGTAGCCACAAATTCTAGTGTCTCCCTTTGCATTTCTCCTTAACCTTGAAGTATGAGGCTAAGGGTTTCATCCATTGAGGATTGGGGTGGATAGGAGGGTTCATTATCTTGGAGAAAGAGTTCATAATAGGAAGGTGGTTCTTCTTGGTAAGGGTATGGAGGTGATGTGTATTGAGGTGGTTCTTGGGAGAATTGATATTGGAATGGTGGTTCCATGTATGGCTCATATGGTTCAAACGGTGGTTGGTAGGATGGATATGGATTAGGGTCATATGAAGATGGTTGGTGAAAAGAGGCTTGTGAGTGTGGTTGAGGGTTATGTTGAGGATATGGCTCATAGGCATATGGTGGTGATTCTTGAAAGTCACAAGGAGATTCACCATAGCCATTTGATTGGTATGCATCATAGGATGGCTCTTGTTCATAGTGCATTGGTGGAGGTTGTTGCCATGAAGATTGATCATATGCATATGGCTCCTCCCACCTTTGATTATTCCATCCTTGATACACATCTTCATTGAAGCTCTCATTTCCTACAACATAGTTGTAACCAAACTCATAGCCAAAGTGAAAATTCATGATAGCAAGAGAAAACGAAAACAAAATCAAATTAGAAGTAAGAAAATTAAATCCTAAAAGAACTAACAAAGAAGCAAAAGACAAATCTATTTACAATATTCACATATATACAATAACCAATAACACAACACCATTGCAATTCCCCGGCAACAACGCCATTTTTGATGAGAAGACTTTTGACGGTTTAGAAATTCACAAAGAAAATCTCGTTACAATATAGTTTCTAAACCAACAATAGTCCTTTCATACAATAATTTGTTTGTCACTAGTACAAACCCCTATATTTATAAATCGAAGTATTAAACCTCGGGTCGTTCTCCCTAGGAATTGAAATAAAGTTTTCTTGTTATTGGTTATGAGTTATATTTTGGGGTTTTTTTTATGAGAAACATGAAAAGTAATTGGCAAGGAAATTCAAATAACAAAAGGCCTTGGCAAGGGTTGGTGGTCAAGGATCTCTATCCTAATCACTAACCACAACATAAGAATTGGCAAGGATCAACCATATTAAGTCATCCTCTAACTAGTAAAGGAAAGTCAAATGAGATATGTCAATCCAAGTCCATAAGTCCTAGTTCTCCACTGATGAGCGGATAATTTATACGCTTTTTGGCATTATTTTTAGTATGTTTTTAGTAGAATCTAGCTACTTTTAGGGATGTTTTCATTAGTTTTTATGTTAAATTCACATTTCTGGACTTCACTATGAGTTTGTGTGTTTTTCTGTGATTTTAGATATTTTCTGGCTGAAATTGAGGGACTTGAGCAAAAATCAGATTCAGAGGTTGAAGAAGGACTGCTGATGCTGTTGGATTCTGACCTCCCTGCACTCAAAATGAATTTTCTGGAGCTACAGAACTCAAAATGGCGCGCTTCCAATTGTGTTGGAAAGTAGACATCCAGGGCTTTCTAGAAATGTATAATAGTCCATACGTTGAATAAGGATTGACGACGTAAAAGGGCGTTGAACGCCAGTTCTACGCTGCTGTCTGGAGTTAAACGCCAGAAACAAGTCACAAACCAGAGTTGAATGCCAGAAATACGTTACAACCTGGCGTTCAACTCCAGAAAGAGCCTCTGCACGTGTAACATTCAAGCTCAGCCCAAGCACACACCAAGTGGGCCCCGGAAGTGGATTTATGCATCAATTACTTACTTCTGTAAACCCTAGTAGCTAGTTTATTATAAATAGGACTTTTTACTATTGTATTAGACATCTTGTGATCATCTTTGGAACCATCTTTGGATTATCTTTTGATCTATTGATCACGTTTGGGGGCTGGCCACTCGGCCATGCCTACCCTCTATTCACTTGTGTATTTTCATACGGTAGAGTTTCTACACTCCATAGATTAAGGTGTGGAGCTCTGCTGTTTCTCAAAGATTAATGCAAAGTACTACTGTTTTTCTATTCAATTCAACTTATTCCGCTTCTAAGATATTCATTCGCACTTCAACCTGAATGTGATGAACGTGACAATCATCATCATTCCCTATGAACGCGTGCCTGACAACCACTTCCGTTCTACCTTCGATTGAATGACTATCTCTTGGATCTCTTAATCAGAATCTTCGTGGTGTAAGCTAGATTGATGGCGGCATTCATGAGAATCCAGAAAGTCTAAACCTTTTCTGTGGTATTCCGAGTAGGATTCTAGGATTGAATGACTGTGACGAGCTTCAAACTCGCGATTGTTGGGCGTAGTGACAGACGCAAAAGGAGGGTGAATCCTATTCAAGCATGATCGGGAACCTCAGATGATTATCCGTGCTGTGACAGAGCATTTGGACCATTTTCACAAGAGGAGGGGATGTAACCATTGACAACGGTGATGCCCTGGCATAAAGCCAGCCATGGAAAGGAGTAAGATTGATTGGATGAAGATAGCGAGAAAGCAGAGATTCAGAGGAACGAAAGCATCTCTATGCGCTTATCTGAAATCCTCACCAATGAATTACATAAGTATTTCTATCCCTCTTTTATTATTTAAATTCGAAAACTCCATAACTATTTTATTATCCGCCTGAATGAGATTTACAAGGTGACCATAGCTTGCTTCATACCAACAATCTCCGTGGGATCGACCCTTACTCACGTAAGGTTTATTACTTGGACGACCCAGTGCACTTGCTGGTTAGTTGTATCGAAGTTGTGACAAATTATGAATTGAGATTAGAGCACCAAGTTTTTGGAGCCATTACCAGAGATCACAATTTTGTGCACCAAGTTTTTGGTGCCGTTGCCGGGGATTGTTCGAGTTTGGACAACTGACGGTTCATCCTGTTGCTCAGATTAGGTAATTTTCTTTTTGTTTTCTTTTCAAAAATTTTTTCAAAAATCTTTCAAAAAAATTTCTCCCTTGTTTTCGAAAAAAAAATGTTTTCAAAAATATATTTTTCTTCAGAATTTTTAAGAATGAATTCTAGTGTTTCATGATGATTTGTTGAATCCTGGCTAGCTGTAAGCCATGTCTAATTTTTGGATTGGGGTTTCAACTTACCATCACAAATGAAGAGATTCTCACACACTTAGTTGCTCTATACATGAAAAGTATCCATATCTGCTGAAGCTTGGCTGGCCATTGGCCATGTCTAGTGTCTTGGACCGGAGCTTTCATCGAAAGCTTGGCTGGCTAGTGAGCCATGTCTAATTCCTAGACTGAAGCTTTAGACTAACATGGCAAGATTCCTGGAATTCATATTAAAAATTTTGAAATCCTTTTTTTTTTCCTTTTCTTTTTCTTTTTCAAATAATTTTCGAAAAATCCAAAAAAAAAATTAGAAAATCATAAAAAATCAAAAATATTTTTTGTGTTTTTTGTTTGAGTCTCGAGTCAATTTTTAAGTCTGGTGTCAATTGCATATTCATCTTGCATTTTTCGAAAAATTCATACATTCATAGTGTTCTTCATGATCTTCAAGTTGTTCTTGGTAAGTCTTCTTGTTTGATCTTGATGTTTTCATGTTTTGTGTCTTTTCTTGTTTTTCATATGCATTCTTGAATTCTTAGTGTCCAAGCATTAAAGATTTCTAAGTTTGGTGTCTTGCATGTTTTCTTTGCATTAAAAATTTTTCAAAAATATGTTCTTGATGTTCATCATGATCTTCAAAGTGTTCTTGGTGTTCATCTTGACATTCATAACATTCTTGCATGCATTCATTGTTTTGATCTAAAAATTTCATGCATTGCATCATTTTCATGTTTTTCTCTCTCATCATAAAAAAAAATTTAAAAATCAAAAAAATATCTTTCCCTTTTTCTTCTCATAAATTCGAAAATTTGGATTGACTTTTTCAAAAATTTTTTAAATCTGGTTGTTTTTATGAGTCAAATCAAATTTTCTATTTAAAAATCTTATCTTTTTCAAAATCTTTTTTCAAAAATCAAATCTTTTTCATTTTTCTTAATTTTATATCATAATTTTCGAAAATAACATCATCAATTAATGTTTTGATTCAAAAATTTCAAGTTTGTTACTTACTTGTTAAGAAAGATTCAAACTTTGAGTTCTAGAATCACATCTTGTGATTTCTTGTGAATCAAGTCATTAATTGTGATTTTAAAAATCAAATCTTTTTCAAAACTAATTTCAATCATATCTTTTCAAAAATATATTCTTATCTTATCTTTTTCAAAAATTTGATTTCAAAATATCTTTTCTAACTTCCTAACTTCTTATCTTTTCAAAATTGATTTTCAAATTTGTTTCAACTAACTAACTAACTTTTTGTTTGTTTCTTATCTTTTTCAAAACTACCTAACTAACTCTCTCTCTAACTTTCGAAAATATCTTCCCTCTTTTTCAAAAATTCTTTTTAATTAACTAATTATTTTAATTTTTGATTTTTTTTTTAAATTTCAAAAATTACTAACCTTTTTCAAAAACTATTTTCGAAAATCTCTAACCCTTTTTCAAAAATAACTTTCGAAAATTCTTCTCCCTCATCTCCTTCTAATTATTTATTCATCTACTAACATCTCTTCCTCACATCACTCACCAAAAATCCGAACTCCCTCTTTCTCTCTGAGTTCAGATTTTCTTCTTCTTTTCTTCTACTCACACAAGGACCTCTATACTGTGGTATAAAGGATCCCCATTATTATTATTTTTTCTGTGCCCTCTTCTTTGTCATATGAGCAGGAGCAAGGACAAGAATATTCTTGTTGAAGCAGATCCAGAACCTGAAAGGACTCTGAAAAGGAAACTAAGAGAAGCTAAATTACAAAAATCCAGAGAGAATCTTTCAGAAATTTTCGAACAGGAAGAGGAGATGGCAGCCGAAAATAATAATAATGCAAGGAGAATGCTTGGTGACTTTACTGCACCTAATTCCAATTTACATGGAAGAAGCATCTCCATTCCTGCCATTGGAGCAAACAATTTTGAGCTAAAACCTCAGCTAGTTTCTCTGATATAGCAGAACTGCAAGTTTCATGGACTTCCATCTGAAGATCCTTTTCAGTTCTTAACTGAATTCTTGCAGATATGTGATACTGTTAAGACTAATGGAGTAGATCCTGAAGTCTACAGGCTCATGCTTTTCCCTTTTGCTGTAAGAGACAGAGCTAGAGTGTGGTTGGATTCTCAACCTAAGGATAGCCTGAACTCTTGGGATAAGCTGGTCAAGGCTTTCTTAGCCAAGTTCTTTCCTCCTCAAAAGCTGAGTAAGCTTAGAGTGGATGTTCAGACCTTCAGACAGAAAGAAGGTGAATCCCTCTATGAAGCTTGGGAGAGATACAAAGGACTGACCAAAAAGTGTCCTTCTGACATGCTTTCAGAATGGACCATCCTGGACATATTCTATGATGGTCTGTCTGAATTAGCTAAGATGTCATTGGATACTTCTGCAGGTGGATCCATTCACCTAAAGAAAATACCTGCAGAAGCTCAAGAGCTCATTGACATGGTTACTAATAACCAGTTCATGTACACTTCTGAAAGGAATCCTGTGAATAATGGGACGCCTATGAAGAAGGGAGTTCTTGAAATTGATACTCTGAATGCTATATTAGCTCAGAATAAAATATTGACTCAGCAAGTCAATATGATTTCTCAGAGTCTGAATGGAATGCAAGCTGCATCCAACAGTATTCAAGAGGCATCTTCTGAAGAAGAAGCTTATGATCCTAAGAACCCTGCAATAGCAGAGATAAATTATATGGGTGAACCTTATGGAAACACCTATAATCCATCATGGAGAAATCACCCAAATCTCTCATGGAAGGATCAACAAAAGCCTCAACAAGGCTTTAATAATGGTGGAAGAAATAGGTTTAACAATAGTAAACCTTTTCCATCATCCACTCAGCAACAGACAGAGAACTCTGAACAAAATACCTCTAATTTAGCAAAGTTAGTCTCTGATCTGTCCAAGGCCACTGTAAGTTTCATGAATGAAACAAGGTCATCCATTAGAAATTTGGAGGCACAAGTGGGCCAGCTGAGTAAAAGGATCACTGAAATCCCTCCTAGTACTCTCCCAAGCAATACAGAAGAGAATCCAAAAGGAGAGTGCAAGGCCATTGAATTAATTACCATGGCCGAACCTGTGAAGGAAGGAGAGGACGTGAATCCCAAGGAGGAAGACCTCCTGGGACGTCCAGTGATCAATAAGGAGCTTCCCTTTGAGGAACCAAAGGAATCTGAGACTCATCTAGAGACCATAGAGATTCTATTAAACCTCCTTATGCCATTCATGAGCTCTGATGAGTATTCCTCTTCTGAAGAGAATGAGGATGTTACTGAAGAGCAAGCTGCCAAGTTCCTTGGTGCAATCATGAAGCTGAATGCCAAATTATTTGGTATTGAAACCTGGGAAGATGAACCTCCCTTGTTCACCAATGAACTAAGTGATCTGGATCAACTGACATTGCCTCAGAAGAAACAGGATCCTGGAAAGTTCTTAATACCTTGTACCATAGGCACCATGATCTTTAAGGCTCTGTGTGACCTTGGTTCAGGAATAAACCTCATGCCCCTCTCTGTAATAGAGAAATTGGGAATCTTTGGGGTGCAAGCCACTAAAATCTCACTAGAGATGGCAGACAATTCAATAAAAAAGGCTTATGGACAAGTAGAGGACGTGTTAGTAAAGGTTGAAGGCCTTTACATCCCTGCTGATTTCATAGTCCTAGATACTGGGAAGTATGAGGATGAATTCATCATCCTTAGAAGACCCTTCCTAGCCACAACAAGAGCTGTGATTGATGTGGACAGAGGAGAATTGATCCTTCAAATAAATGAGGACAACCTTGTGTTTACAACTCAAAGATCCCTCTCTGCATCCATGGAGAGGAAGCATAAAAAGCTTCTCTCAAAGCAGAGTCAAACAAAGCCCCTACAATCAAACTCTAAGTTTGGTGTTGGGAGGCCACAACCAAACTCTAAGTTTGGTGTCAAACCCCCATATCCAAACTCTAAGTTTGGTGTTGGGAGGTCTCAACAAAGCTCTGCACATCTGTGAGGCTCCATGAGAGCCCACTGTCAAGCTATTGACATTAAAGAAGTGCTTGTTGGGAGGCAACCCAATTTTTATTATATTTTTATTAGTTATATGTCTTTATAGGTACATGATCACGTGGAGTCACAAAATAAATATAAAAATTGAAAACGGAATCAAAAACAGCAAAAGAAAAATCACACCCTGGAGGAAGACCTTACTAGCATTTAAACGCCAGTAAGAAGCATGTTTTGGGCGTTCAACGCCAGAACAGAGCATGGTTCTGGCACTGAACGCCAGAAATGGGCAGCATCTGGGCGTTTGAACGCCAGAAATGCACCCTGGAGAAGAATTGGCGCTGAACGCCCAGAACAAGCATGGTTCTGGCGTTCAACGCCAGAAATAGGCTACAAATGGGCGTTCAATGCCCAGAACAAGCACCAATCTGGCACTGAACGCCCAGAGTTGTGTGCAAGGGCATTTTGCATGCCCAATTTGGTGCAAGGTTGTAAATCCTTGAATACCTCAGGATCTATGGACCCCACAGGATCCCCACCTACCTCCACTCACTTCTTCTCACCCCTCTTTCACACAATCACATAAACACTTTTCCCCAAAACTCTTCACCAATCACCTCAATCTCTCTTCCCTATCACCACTTCACCACTCACATCCATCCACTCTTCCCCATAAACCTACCTCATAAACACCACCTACCTTCAAAATTCAAAATCAATTTCCCAACCAAACCCACCCTAAATGGCCGAACCTAACCCCCCTCCTTCCCTATATATAGCCCTCCATTCTTCTTCAAATTCACACAACACAACCCTCTCTTCCCCTTTCTTGGCCGAAACACAACCCCTACTCCCTCTCCCCCATTTCTTCTTCTTCTTCATCTATTCTTTCTTTTCTTGCTCGAGGGCGAGCAAAATTCTAAGTTTGGTGTGGTAAAAGCATAAGCTTTTTGTTTTTCCATTACCATTAATGGCACCCAAGACCGGAGAATCCTCTAGAAAAGGGAAAGGAAAGACAAAAGCTTCCACCTCTGAGTCATGGGAGATGGAAAGGTTCATCTCCAAAACCCATCAAGACCACTTCTATGATGTTGTGGCCAAGAAGAAGGTGATCCCCGAGGTCCCTTTCAAACTCAAGAAAAATGAGTATCCGGAGATCCGACATGAAATCCAAAGAAGAGGTTGGGAAGTTCTAACAAACCCCATCCAACAAGTCGGCATCCTAATGGTTCAAGAGTTCTATGCCAATGCCTGGATCACTAGGAGCCATGATCAAAGTAAGAACCCGAATCCAAAGAATTATGTTACAATGGTTCGGGGGAAATACTTAGATTTTAGTCCGGAGAATGTGAGGTTGGCGTTTAACTTGCCTATGATGCAAGGAGATGAGCGTCCCTACACTAGAAGGGTCAACTTTAATCAAAGGTTGGACCAAGTCCTCATGGACATATGTGTGGAAGGAGCTCAATGGAAGATTGACTCCAAAGGCAAGTCGGTTCAACTAAGAAGACTGGACCTCAAGCCTGTGGCTAGAGGATGGTTGGAGTTCATCCAACGCTCCATCATCCCCACTAGCAACCAATCTGAAGTTACTGTGGATCGGGCCATCATGATCCATAGCATCATGATTGGAGAAGAAGTAGAAGTTCATGAAGTCATCTCCCTTGAACTCTACAAAATAGCCGAAAAGCCCTCCCCTGGGGCAAGGCTAGCTTTTCCTCATCTTATTTGCCATCTATGTTACTCAGCTGGAGCTTTCATAGAAGGAGACATTCACATTGAGGAAGAGAAGCCCATCACTAAGAAAAGGATGGAGCAAGCAAGAGAGCCCATTCATGGAGCTCAAGAGGCACAGAAAGCTCATCACCATGAGATCCTGGAGATGCCTCAAATGCATTTTCCTCCACAAAACTATTGGGAGCAAATCAACACCTCCCTAGGAGAATTAAGTTCCAACATGGGACAACTAAGGGTGGAACATCAAGAGCACTCCATCATCCTTCATGAAATAAGAGAAGATAAAAAAGCAATGAGGGAGGAGCAACAAAGACAAGGAAGAGACATAGAAGAGCTCAAGGACATCATTGGTTCCTCAAGAAGAAAACGTCACCATCACTAAGGTGGACTCATTCCTTGTTCTTACATTCTCTGTTTTTCGTTTTCTCTATGTTAAGTGCTTATCTATGTTTGTGTCTTCATTACATGATCATTAGTATTTAGTAACTTTGTCTTAAAGTTATGAATGTCCTATGAATCCATCACCTCTCTTAAATGAAAAATATTTTAATTCAAAAGAATAAGAAGTACATGAATTTCAAATTTATCCTTGAACTTAGTTTAATTATGTTGATGTGGTGACAATGCTTCTTGTTTTCTGAATGAATGCTTGAGCAGTGCATATGTCTTTTGAAGTTGTTGTTTAAGAATGTTAAATATGTTGGCTCTTGAAAGAATGATGACAAGGAGACATGTTATTTGATAATCTGAAAAATCATAAAAATGATTCTTGAAGCAAGAAAAAGCAGCAAAGAAACAAAGCTTGCAGAAAAAAAAAAGAGAAAAAAAATAGCGAAAAAAAATAGAAAAAAAAAAAGAAAAAGCAAGCAGAAAAAGCCAAAAGCTCTTAAAACCAAGAGGCAAGAGCAAAAAGCCAGTAACCCTTAAAACTAAAAGGCAAGGGCAATAAAAAGGATCCCAAGGCTTTGAGCATCAGTGGATAGGAGGGCCCAAAGGAATAAAATCCTGGCCTAAGCGGCTAAACCAAACTGTCCCTAACCATGTGCTTGTGGCGTGAAGGTGTCAAGTGAAAACTTGAGACTGAGCGATTAAAGTCAAGGTCCAAAACAAAAGAAGAGTGTGCTTAAGAACCCTGGACACCTCTAATGGGGACTTTAGCAAAGCTGAGTCACAATCTGAAAAGGTTCACCCAATTATGTGTCTGTGGCATTTATGTATCCGGTGGTAATACTGCAAAACAAAGTGCTTAGGGCCACGGCCAAGACTCATAAAGTAGCTGTGTTCAAGAATCAACATACTGAACTAGGAGAATCAATAACACTATCTGAACTCTGAGTTCCTATAGAAGCCAATCATTCTGAACTTCAATGGATAAAGTGAGATGCCAAAACTATTCAAAAGGCAAAAAGCTACAAGTCCCGCTCATTTAATTAGAGCTATGTTTCATTGATAGTTTGGAATTTATAGTATATTCTCTTCTTTTTATCCTATTTTATTTTCAGTTGCTTGGGGACAAGCAACAATTTAAGTTTGGTGTTGTGATGAGCGGATAATTTATACGCTTTTTGGCATTGTTTTTAGTATGTTTTTAGTATAATCTAGCTACTTTTAGGGATGTTTTCATTAGTTTTTATGTTAAATTCACATTTCTAGACTTCACTATGAGTTTGTGTATTTTTCTGTGATTTCAGGTATTTTCTGGCTGAAATTGAGGGACTTGAGCAAAAATCAGATACAGAGGTTGAAGAAGGACTGCTGATGCTGTTGGATTCTGACCTCCCTTCACTCAAAATGAATTTTCTGGAGCTACAGAACTCAAAATGGCGCTCTTCCAATTGCGTTGGAAAGTAGACATCCATGGCTTTCTAGCAATGTATAATAGTCCATACTTTGAATAAGGATTGACGACGTAAAAGGGCGTTGAATGCAAGTTCTACGCTGTTGTCTGGAGTTAAACGCCAGAAACAAGTCACAAACCAGAGTTGAATGCCAGAAATACGTTACAACTTGGCGTTCAACTCCAGAAAGAGCCTCTGCACGTGTAACATTCAAGCTCAGCCCAAGCACACCCCAAGTGGGTCCCGGAAGTGGATTTATGCATCAATTACTTACTTCTGTAAACCCTAGTAGATAGTTTATTATAAATAGGACTTTTTACTATTGTATTAGACATCTTGTGATCATCTTTGGAACCATCTTTGGATTATCTTTTGATCTATTGATCACGTTTGGGGGCTGGCCACTCGGCCATGCCTACCCTCTATTCACTTGTGTATTTTCATACGGTAGAGTTTCTACACTCCATAGATTAAGGTGTGGAGCTCTGCTGTTTCTCAAAGATTAATGCAAAGTACTACTATTTTTCTATTCAATTCAACTTATTCCGCTTCTAAGATATTCATTCGCACTTCAACCATAATGTGATGAACGTGACAATCATCATTATTCCATATGAACGCGTGCCTGACAGCCACTTCCGTTCTACCTTCGATTGAATGACTATCTCTTGGATCTCTTAATCAGAATCTTCGTGGTGTAAGCTAGATTGATGGCGGCATTCATGAGAATCTGGAAAGTCTAAACCTTGTCTGTGGTATTTCGAGTAGGATTTTGGGATTGAATGACTGTGACGAGCTTCAAACTCGCGATTGCTGGGCGTAGTGACAGACGCAAAAGGAGGGTGAATCCTATTCCAGCATGATCGAGAACCTCAGATGATTAGCCGTGCTGTGACAGAGCATTTGGACCATTTTCACAAGAGGAGGGGATGTAACCATTGACAACGGTGATGCCCTTGCATATAGCCAGCCATGGAAAGGAGTAAGATTGATTGGATGAAGACAGCGGGAAAGCAGAGATTCAGAGGAACGAAAGCATCTCTATGCGCTTATCTGAAATCCTCACCAATGAATTACATAAGTATTTCTATCCCTCTTTTATTATTTAAATTCGAAAACTCCATAACTATTTTATTATCCACCTGACTGAGATTTACAAGGTGACCATAGCTTGCTTCATACCAACAATCTCCGTGGGATCGACCCTTACTCACGTAAGGTTTATTACTTGGACGTCCCAGTGCACTTGCTGGTTAGTTGTATCGAAGTTGTGACAAATTATGAATTGAGATTAGAGCACCAAGTTTTTGGAGCCATTACCAGAGATCACAATTTCGTGCACCATCCACCAAATCAATTAGTGAGATCTAGAGTTAATGGCTCCCAATCATCAATTACTTAGACATTAGTAACTCAAGAGTTCCTAAGTTACCTTCCCAAGCCAAGAGGAACAGAATCTAACTCATATCTAGAAGAGGCATTTCAACAAACACATAGAAGGCAATAAAGGCAAACATTATTAATTGAAAGAATTAAAGAAATCTACAACTATAAAAGCAAGAGATTAACAATAGAAAGGCAAAATAATTATGAAACAACAAAGAACTTACTAATTGCATTGAGGAAGAAATATAGATCTACAAAAGAAAGTTCATAAGCTACAACTAACAATGCAAAGGAATTACAAGAGAAGTAGAATGCTACAATTACAAAAGAACAATTAAGGATGAAAGAGGAAAATTAAGAGAGAAGAAGAAGAAGTAGATCTTAATCTAAACCTAATCCTAATTCTAATCCTAGAGAGAAGTAAGAGCTTCTCTCTCTAAAACTAACTTTTCCTCCAAAAATTAAACTAAACTAAACTAATGTGTGAAAGTATGTTAATTTCCCTTCAATCCTTGGCTTAAATAGCATCAGAAATGAGTTGGATTAGGCCCACAAGGCTTCTAAAATTGCTGGCCACGAGTTGCATTAAGTGAATTGTGTGCAACCATCGACACTTACGCATACCGTGCACGTGAGTGCCTCTATCCGCGATGAAACTATGGCAAATCTTATATCATTTTGAAGATCCAGATGTTAACTTTCCAACGCAACTAGAACCGCATCATTTGGACCTCTGTAGCTCAAGTTATGGTCGATTAAGTGCGAAGAGGTCGGCTTGACAGCTTTTGCGATTCCTTCATTTCTTCATGAGTTCTCCATTTATACATGCTTTTCCTTCATTCCCTTGATCCAATCTTTGCCTCCTAAATCTGAAATCACTTAACAAACGTATCAAGGCATCTAATGAAATTAAGGTGAAATAACTTTAGCTATTTTAAGACCTAAAAAGTATGTTTTCACTCTTAAGCATAACTAAAGGAGAAGTTATAAAACCATGCTATTTCATTGAATAAATATGGGAAAAGATGATAAAACCCTCTAAATTCAACACAAGATAAACCTTACAAATGGAGTTTATCACCTAACAACAATGATCATCGAGGGAGAAAATTTGGGAAGTAGTCACAAAATGGGATGACTTGCCAGAGGTGCGGGAGTTACCATCCTGGAACTCCGTGCAGAGCTGGACTAAGAGTGTGTTACTTTTGTGGAAAAGCCGGATATATGTCCTGGAACTGTCTAAAAAAAAGAAGTATAAAGCCGGGAGAGCACAGCAACCAGGGCGAGTATTCACTACATCTACTGCAGGTGTCGAGGGATCCAGGACATTGATTAGAGGTAACGATGAAATGGATGGTAAAATTTTAAATGCCTTATTTGATTCTGGGGTGACACATTTATTCATAGCATTCGAGAAGGCTATTGAGTTAGGAATGAAGATAGTTGTGTTGACTTATGATATAAAAGTGCATAATGCTACTTCTGAAGCTATTGTGACTAGATTCGGTTGTCCACAAGTTTCGTTCTGAGTTAAACAGCGAGATTTTGTTCATGATCTAATTTGGTTTCCGATGACTGGTCTTTATCTCATCTTGGAATTAGATTGGTTATCTAAGAATCGCATTCTACTTGACTGTTCTGAAAGGTCGTTGCATTTTATGCTAGAATGGTCGGAAGGACCGGTTGTGGCGAAGGGATACTGTTTGAACTCCGTGGTAGTAAACTGTTCTGAATATGAATATCAAGGCGTTATGCTGTTAGCTGTGAATGTGTCGGGCGAGGAGCAAAGTTTAAAATAGATTCAGGTTGTGAGCAAGTTTTCTAAAATGTTTTCGGATGACATTCCTGAATTCCCTCCTTCTCGAGAAATCAAGTTTGCAATTGAGTTGATACCTGGGGCCGAACCAATCTCAATTGTGCCTTACAGAATGTAACCGTCAGAATTTGCAGAACTTAAATCTCAGCTGGAAGAACTGATGAGTAAAAATTTCATCTGACTAAGTGTTTCTCCGTGGGAGCACCAGTATTACTGATGAAGAAAAAGGGTGGGAGTATGCGTATGTGTGTAAATTACTGGCAATTGAACAAAGTCACTGTGAAGAATAAATATCCATTACCAAGAATCAACGACCTGATGGACCAATTACAGGGTGTTGGAGTATTTTCTAAGATTGAGCTTAGATCTGGTTATCAAATATCAACAGATAAGACTGAGAGACGAAGACATTCCGAAGACTGCTTTCAGAACTCGTTACGGCCACTATGAATATACGATAATATCTTTCAGGTTAACCAATGCCCTGGCGGTCTGTCTGTTTTTAGACAAATTCATTGATGACATCCTCATCTATTCTAGGACCGAAGAAGAACATGCGAATCACTTGCGGATTGTGCTATAGATTCTGAAGGAAAGAAAATTGTACGCCAGGCTATCTAAATGCGAATTCTGGAAGAATAAAGTGAAGTTTCTTGGTCATGTGGTAAGTGAACAAGGAATTACGGTGGATCCTGCTAAAGTTGAGGCGGTAATGAACTGGGGGCAACCAACCTCTGTGATGGAAATTGGGAGTTTCTTAGATTTGGCGGGTTATTATCGGAGATTTATCAAAGGTTTCTCGCAGCTTGCTTTGCCTTTGACTAAGCTAACTAGGAAGGATGTCCCATTTGTTTGGACCCCTGAATGCGAGGAAAGTTTTCAAGCGTTAAAGTAGAAACTGAGCACTGCACTTGTGTTAGTGTTGCCTGAGCCAAATGAACCTTTTGAGGTATACTGTGATGCATCATTGAAGGGTCTGGGGTGTGTGCTGATGCAACACCATAATATTGTGGCATACGCGTCACGACAGTTGAGACCACACAAAATGAATTATTCGACTCACGATCTTAAATTGGCTGCAGTTGTGTTTGCTCTGAAAGTATAGAGACATTATCTATATGGCGTCAAATTTCAAGTCTTCTCGAACCACAAGAGTTTAAAGTATCTTTTCAATAAAAAAGAACCAAATATACGTCAGAGGTGGTGGATGGAGCTACTAAAAGATTACGATTTTGAGTTAAACTACCACCCAGAAAAATCTAATGTTGTGGCTGACGCTTTGAGTTGAAAGTCATTATGTGCTACTTGGATGATGCTTCCAGAAGAAGAAAGGCATTTGAGAATCTGAACTTGGGTATCAGAGAAGTGTCTGGAACTCTGTGTTTAAGTCAATTGCAAGTTTCAAGGATTTTAGGTCTGAAGTCTTAAAAGCTCAACAAGACGATCAGGAGCTGCAGAAGATGTTGTCGGCAATTGAGAAAGGAAAGCGATGTGGAGTTTCGTGGGATGGAGACGGAACATGGAGGTACGAGGGTAGGATTTGCGTGCCAAATATTGGGAATTTACGACAAGATATCTTGAAAGAGGCACATAGGAGCGAATTCTTTATTCACCCGGGAGGTACTAAGAAGTACCATGATCTGAAGGCAATGTTTTGGTGGTCATGAATGAAAGTCGATGTGGCGTCGTATGTATCTAAGTGCCTAACCTCTCAGAAAGTCAAAATTGAACATAAGAGACCATCCGTTACCCTTCAACCTTTAGAAATTCCGCAATAGAAGTGGGAAAGCATCACAATGGATTTTGTGTCAAGTTTACGAAGAACTTGAGCTGGATCTGACGCTATTTAGGTGATTGTGGATCGGCTAACAAAGTCGGCTCACTTTTTACCCATTCGGATGAATTGTACCTTAGAGGAGCTACCACGTTTGTACATAAAAGAAATTGTGAGGTTACATGGCGTACCTACCACCATAATCTCCAACAAAGATCTAGTTTCACTTCTAGATTCTGGGGAGCTTTCCAATGGACGTTTGGAACTTAGTTGAGCTTAAGTATAGCATACCATCTGCAAACCGATGGCCAATCAGTAAGGACAATCCAAACCTTAGAGGATATGTTGAGGTCTTGTGTTTTGGACCAGCCGGCGAGTTGGGATTGGTATATGCTGCTAGTGGAGTTTGCGAATAACAGCTACCATGAGAACATCGGAATGGCTTCGTTTGTTGCTCAATATGGGAGAAGGTGCCAATCTCCACTATGCTGGTATGAAGCTGGGAAAGCAAGCTTGTTAGGGCCTAGTTGGTAGCTGAAACTACCGAAAAGATCAAGAAAGTCTAGAACCTAATGCTTACTGCTCAGAGCCGGCAGAAAAAGCTACACCAATCAAAGGCGAAAACCTTTAGAGTTTGAGGAAGAGGAGCATGTGTTCCTAAAGGTCACACCAAAAATCGGAATGGGTAGAACGATCAAAACAAAGAAGCTAAAGCCTCATTATATGGGTCCGTTTCAGATTCTGAAGAGAATTGGGCTAGTAGCTTACTGTATAGTCTTACCTCTACATCTTTTGAACCTGCATGACATGTTTCACGTATCGCAGCTTCAGAAGTATACTCCTGATTCCAATCATGTCCTAGAACCTGAATCGGTTCAAGTGAAAGAATATTTGACACTTCAAGAAATTCCGGTTAGAATTGACGACACCAACATCAAACGATTACACAGAAAAGAGGTTTCATTGGTTAAAGTCGCTTGGAGTCAGGCTAAAATTGTAAGAAGAGAAATTAATCAACCGGTTAATTAAGTGGTTATATTTCGAAAAGTTAAAGAGAGAATTTGAGGATTTAAAGGTGATTTTTAGACTCAGTAGGTTTTTCTGAGTCAGAAAATGTATTTTCTGCGAAAAACTGTGAACCGGCAGTTGAACCGGTTGAACCAGTTCAAGTCTGCCTGGTACCGCACGAGAAGAAGTGAAAACAGTCAAAAACCTTAGAAAAATATTAGAAGTCAGAAATCGGGCGTTAATTTTAAAGGTTTGGCCCGAAGATGGGCCAAACGGGCTAAAAATGCTAACAGGTTGGACCGGGCCCAAGTTGGGCCCAAACCCAACATATATAAGGGTTCATTAATGAACCCTCACCTCATAAAACACACACACACTTCAGATTTGAGAGAAGGAAGGAGAGGAAGAAGAGAACACTATTCACACCTCTCTTCTCTTCGCGATATCTCGAGCTACGGTGCTCCGATTTACGTGCCATCAGCGGCTACGTGTTTCTTGTAAAGAGCTCTACAAAACCCATGTAAGAAACTGGTAAGGAAAGTTTGAAATCTTCCCAGTTCCTCTCCTCTAAATTTCGGGTTTCTAGGGTTTTGGATCAAGTGAGTTTTTGTGATTTTGGATGTTTAGGTTTGCTCTAATCCTTGCTTAGCTTTGGATTGTGCTATCAAATCTGTTGGAAAAGGTAAGAGCTCTTAAATCCTTGTGAGATTATGTTTATTTTAACCCTAGGTTGATTTATGGTGATTCATATGTATATAGCTTGATTATTGTGAGTTTGGGAGCTATTGGAACATATTGGTGTTTGTTGAAGTGGAATTGAAGCTTGGTTTGGAGTTGAGAGCTTGTTGGTGCTCATCTTGGATTTTGGTGCATATAGGGAATCGGCCAAGGTATGGTTTTTATTTCCTCTATGTAGTATATAATATTCATGGACACTTAGTCTAGTGACCTATAGGATATGTATGAATTATAATGGTTGATGAGTTGTGAATATTGATGTATGATGATTTATTATGAATTGGTGATGATATGGCGATGATGATTGATTGTGTGAATTTGAAAAGTGAATTGTGATAAAATGTGTGATGTGGGAATTGATGAATTGGTAAAGTGGTTGGAAAGTGTGAAAGAAGTTTGATTAGAATGTGTTATATGTGATATATTGATGTTGATGTTGGAGATGATGAGATGTGAATAGAAATGTGGTAAACTTAGTGTAATTGTGAAATAAAGTGTGGATTTTGAAGAAAAAGGCAGTTTGGATTGGTTTGGTATGATTTGGAATGGGTATGGTAAGAAATGGTGGTAATTGTGAACTTTGGTAAAAATGAGATTTTGGTGACCTTTGTCTGATCATAGCTTTTGCCTTGGTTTTCGAAATTGATTGAAATTTGTTTAGAATTAAAGATCTTTGAAAACCCTTTACATCCATTTAAAATTTATGAAATTTGAAATTTTGTAGAGGGAGTTATGATCATTCAAAGTTGGTGTTAAAAGTCTGAAATTCTGCTAAGTTGCAGAATTTCAGGATTTTCTTATATGTTCGCACGCACAGCCTTGTGCGGACGCACAACCCTGTGAAAATATTGATCTGTACGGATGCACAAACCTGTGCGCATGCACAAGCAAGAAAATGCGTTATGTTTGCAGAGCTAGCACAGGTTATGCGCGCACATATCTAAGGAAAATGCGTTCTGTTCTGTTTTTGAAAAAGGTTTGAATGAGAAAAATAGATTGCAGGAATTAATAAATCTATAGCTAATAAAACTCTTGGCACGGTATGAAAATTAGAAGTCCTATCCTAGTTATCCTTATCAATGGTGATGAGAATTATATTTTGCTCTCACTAAGTCAACCTCTAACTATGAAGGTAAGTCAAGTGGATAAATCAATTTAACACCAAAAGTCCTAGTCAACTCCTAAGAAAAGACTAGAGTTATAGGAATTTAAATCAATCAGCAAAGATAACAATTATCAATCACGATGAGTTTGACAACTCAAAAGTCACCAATTAATCAACCAAAGCCAAAAGGGAAAAATCTAAATTATTTATATAAATAAAGAAAAGCAATCATAATTCTGAAATACCTCAAATTGCATTAATAAAAGAAAATCAATCCAAACATAAAGAGTTCATAAACTAAATTGAGAAAATAAATAAAAGGAATATTAAACTTGGAAATTGAGAAGAAGAAATCCTAATTCCTTTAAGAGGAATCCTAATCCTAAATTCTAAGAGAGAGGAGAGAACCTCTCTCCCTAAAAGCTACATCTAAATCCTTAAACTATGTATGAATGTATGTTGTATATGATGAATGGATGCATTCCCCCACTTTATAGCCTCTAATCTATATTTTCTGGGCCAAAAACTGGGTCAAAAACAGCCCAGAAATCGCCCCCAGCAATTTTTGGTATGTACAGGTCGCGGCAAAGTGACGCGGAGGCGTCGTCCACGCGTTTGCGCGGATTGCACTTTTGCCAGGTCACGCGTCCGTGTGATCCACGCGTTCACGTCACCTGGCTTCGGGGCAGGTATGGCAAATTATATATTGTTGTGAAGCCCCGGATGTTAGCTTTCCAAATCAACTAGAACCGTGTCATTTGGACCTCTATTGATCAAGTTATGGTCAATTTAGTACCAGGAGGTCAGGCTGGACAGCTTTAGCAGTTCCTTCAGTTTCTTGTATTCCTTCCACTTTTGCATGCTTCCTTTCCATCCTCTAAGTCATTCCTGCCCTGTAATCTCTGAAATCACTTAATGCACATATCAAGGCATCGAATGGTAATAATAGAAGATTAATATTAGCAAATATAAGGCCAAAGAAGCATGTTTTCAATCATAGCACAAAATCAGGAAGCAAAAAGTAAAACCATGCAAATAGTATGAATAAGTGGGTAAAGAGTTGATAAAAACCACTCAATTGAGCCCAAGATAAACCATAAAATAGTGGTTTATCAATCATTGCATGGGAACTCACTTCTCAACAAGAAGAACAGCTACTCAGTGTGCTGAGAAAATACAAGAAAGCAATTGGATGGAGTTTGGCGGATATAGTAGGCATTAACCCTCAAGTTTGTGAGCACAGAATATTCTTAGAAGAGGGAGCAAAGCCTGTCCGTCAACCTCAAAGAAGATTGAATCCCACCATCTTAGAAGTTGTCAAGAAAGAAGTGACCAGGTTACTTGAAGCAGATATCATTTACCCCATCTCAGACAGCGAATGGGTCAGTCCAGTACAAGTGGTGCCCAAGAAGTCTGGAGTCACAACAGTAAGAAATGAGCATGGACAGCTCTTGACAACTAGAGTGCAGAATTCATGGAGAGTTTGCATTGACTATAGGTGTCTCAACCAAGCCACTCGCAAGGATCATTACCCCTTGCCATTCATTGATCAGATGCTTGATCGCCTGTCAGGTAAATCCCATTATTACTTTTTAGATGGTTATAAGGCTACTTTCAAATTCATATAGCGCCTGAAGATCAGGAAAAGACTACTTTTACATTTCCTTTTGGGACTTATGCTTATAAGAGAATGCCCTTTGGCTTATGCAATGCACCAGCTACTTTCCAAAGATGCATGATGAGTCTTTTCTCTGACCTTATTGAGAACTGTATGGAGATTTTTATGGATGATTTTAGCGTATATGGTGATTCATTTAGCCTTTGCTTGGATAGTTTATCTAGAGTGTTAGCCAGATGTGTTAGTACAAACCTTGTATTAAATTTTGAAAAATGTCACTTTATGGTAAAACAAGGAATTGTACTAGGACATGTTGTGTCTAATATTGGCATTTCTGTAGATCCAGCAAAGGTGGATGTTATTTCTAGTTTACCTTACCCCTCCTCTGTGAGGGAAGTCCGTTCGTTCCTTGGCTATGTAGGTTTTTACAGGAGATTTATTAAGGACTTCAGTAAGGTAGCATTGCCTTTATCCAGATTGCTGCAGAAAGAAATTGAGTTCGAGTTCAGTGAGGATTGTAAGCAAGCATTTGATAAGCTGAAGATCGCCCTGACTCAAGCCCCAATTGTGAGAGGACCAGACTGGGGCCAGCCATTTGAAATTATGTGTGATGCTTCCAATCATGCAGTAGGAGCGGCGCTGGCTCAGTGCGAAGGTAAGGATCCTTTTGTAATCGCTTATGCATCTAAAACTTTAGATGCTGCTCAATCTAATTATACTACTACTGAAAAAGAGCTTCTAGCTATTGTTTTTGCTCTGGATAAATTTCGAGCCTATTTACTTGGTACTAAGGTAGTAGTGTACTCAGACCATGTAGCTCTAAAATATTTATTAGCTAAAAAGGAGTCCAAACCAAGGCTAATACGTTGGATACTGCTGCTGCAAGAATTTGATTTAGAAATCAAGGATAGGAGTGGTAACCAGAATCTAGCGGCAGACTACTTGAGTCGCCTTGAGCACATTAAGGATGACTCCACTCCTATAGATGATAATTTCCCATTTGATAGCTTACAAGCAGTATCTGAAGTAGTTCCTTGGTATGCACCTATAGCTAATTATCTAGTTAGCCACACTTTTCCTCCAAATTTTACTAAGCACCAAAGAGACAAGCTGAAAAGCGAGTCCAAATGTTATATATGGGATGATCCATATTTATGGAGGTGTGGTGCTGACTAGGTAATTAGACGGTGTGTGCCTCAATCAGAATTCCAATCTATTTTAGAGGCTTGCCACTCATCTGAAAGTGGAGGACATTTTGGCCCTCAAAGAACAGCTAGGAAAATTCTAGACTGTGGATTCTGGTGGCCTACTCTTTTTAAAGACGATGCTGAATTTTGTAAATCTTGTTCCCATGCCAAAGGTTTGGTAATATATCCAAGAGGGATGAGATGTCTCAACAGATTATGCTTTTCTGTGAAATTTTTGATGTTTTGGGCATTGACTTCATGGGTCCATTTCCAAACTCTAATGATTACCTTTATATATTGTTAGCCGTAGATTATGTTTCTAAATGGGTGGAAGCAATTCCTACCCGTACTGATGACGCTAACACTATTATTTCCTTTGTTAGAAACCATATTATTTGTCGCTTTGGATCACCACAAGCAATCGTGAGCGATCAAGGCACCCACTTTTGTAACAAGAGACTAACAGGATTACTGAAGAAGCATGGGATAATTCACAAAGTAGCAATAGCTTATCATCCCCAGACCAATGGGCAAGCAGAAGTCTCTAACAGAAAGATTAAATGTATTCTGGAGAAGATAGTAAAACCTCATAGGAAGGACTGGAGTGCCAGGCTACAAGATGTACTCTGGGCATATAGAACAGCGTACAAGACACCTATTGGGATGAGCCCCCTCCGCTTGGTATACGGAAAGGCTTGCCACCTTCCAGTAGAGGTGGAACACAAGGCTTTTTGGGCTGTGAGGGAGTGCAACATGAATTTTAAGAAAGCTGGTGCTGAAAGAAAGCTGCAACTAGCAGAACTAGAGACCCTTCGCCTAGAGGCATATGACAACTCCAGGCGTTACAAGGAGAAAATAAAGGCTGTCCATGACAAGCACATTAAAAGGAGAGAATTCAGACCAGGGGAGTTAGTTCTTCTATATAACTCCAGACTGAGGCTTATGCATGGTAAACTGAGATCAAGATGGGAAGGCCCCTACAGAGTAGAAAAGGCAGAGTCATACGGAGTTTTTCACCTGCGTCATCCTACTAGCTCCAAATTTCTAAAGGTCAATGGACATCGCCTAAAGCTTTATCATGGTGAGAAGATGAAGGATCATAAAAAACTAAAGGTTTTCCTCTTGGAAGACCCACCAATAGAAGCAGAGTAAGCCTAAAGAGCGTCCAACTTAAGGACGTAAAAGCAAAGTGCTAGGTGGGAGACAACCCACCATGGTATGATCATTCCATTTCAGTCTTAGTTTTATTTTTACTTTATTTTTTTTATAATGTTAATGACTCTTCTCATCATCCCTGCATATAGCTGCATATAGTTCGCATTAGCATTCTGCATATCTTAAAAAAAAAAACACGCACGCGACGCGTAAGCATCGCTGACGTGTCCGCGTCACAGGTGCGTTGGGAAGAAAACAAAATTGAACAGAAAGTCATGCAAAAGCATGGATGGAGGCGTGCCTTAGGCACAAACATGTCCACGCGATCGCGTCACTCACGCGGCCACGTCATTTGGAAAATAAGCCTCCCACGCGTCCGCGTCACCCACGCGAACGCGTGCCCCTAAAAATCGACGTAAAAGAGGTGTATGGCAGCAAGTTATGATGGAGTGGGGTTGGAATGATGCTAGAAGCACAAGCCCTATCACGCGAATGCGTCACCCATGCGTACGCGTCATTTTTCAAAGTATGGCTGGTGCACGAAACTACAATCACACTTTTGCAACTCCGCCCAACTAACCATCAAGTGCACTGGGTCGTCTAAGTAATACCTTACGTGAGTAAAGGTCGATCCCACGGAGATTGTCGGCTTGTAGAAAGCTATGGTTATCTTGTAACTCTTAGTCAGGATATCAATAATTCTCAGATTTAATTGTAAAAAGTAAAAGAACATGAAATAAATACTTGTTATGCAGTAATGGAGAACAGGTTGAGGTTTTGGAGATGCTTTGTCTTCTAAATTTCTGCTTTCCTACTGTCTTCTTGTTCATGCACGCAAGGCTCCTTCCATGGCAAGCTGTATGTTGGTGGATCACCGTTGTCAATGGCTACCATATGTCCTCTCAGTGAAAATGGTCCAAATGCGCTGTCACCGCACGGCTAATCATCTGTCGGTTCTCACTCATGTTGGAATAGGATCCATTGATACTTTTGCGTCTGTCACTATGCTCAGCGCTCGTGAGTTTGAAGCTCGTCATAGTCATCCCTTCCCAGATCCTACTTGAAATACCACAGACAAGGTTTAGACTTTCCGGATCTCAGGAATGGCCGCCAATAATTCTAGCCTATACCACGAAGATTCCAATCTTAGATTAGAAACCCAAGAGATACACATTCAAGCTTGATTTCATGTAGAATGGAGGTGGTTGTCAGGCACGCGTTCATAGGTGAGAATGATGATGAGTGTCATGGATCATCACATTCATCAGGATGAAGTGCGAATGAATATCTTAGAATAGAAACAAGCATGATTGAATGGAAAACAGTAGTAATTGCATTAATTCATGAAGAACAGCAGAGCTCCTCACCCCCAACCATGGGGTTTAGAGACTCATGCCGTAGAGAATACAATATGAAACGTGTAAAAATGTCATGAGGTACAAGATGAATCACTAAAAGTAGTTTTTATAATAAACTAGTGACCTAGGGTTACAGAAAATGAGTAAGCTAGAATAGTTAGTGTAGAAATCCACTTCCGGGGCCCACTTGGTGTGTGCTTGGGCTGAGAATTGAAGCTTTCACGTGTAGAGACCTTTCTTGGAGTTAAACGCCAGCTTTTGTGCCAGTTTGGGCGTTTAACTCCAGTTTTCATGCCAGTTCTGGCGTTTTGACGCCAGAATTTCTATGCTGACTTGAAACGCCGTTTTGGGCCATCAAATCTCGGGCAAAGTATGGACTATTATATATTTCTAGAAAGCCCAAGATGTCTACTTTTCAATGCAATTAAAATCGCGCCAATTGGGCTTCTGTAGCTCCAGAAAATCTACTTCGAGGGCAGAGAAGTCAGAATCCAACAGCATCTGTAGTCCTTTTTCAGCCTCTGAATCAGATTTTTGCTCACGTCCCTCAATTTCAGCCAGAAAATACCTGAAATCACAGAAAAACACACAAACTCATAGTAAAGTCCAGAAATGTGATTTTTATTTAAAAACTAATAAAAATATAATAAAAACTAACTAAAACATACTAAAAACTACCTAAAAACAATGCCAAAAAGCGTATAAATTATCCGCTCATTAATGGCCATTCACGCGATCGCGTCAACCACGCAAACGCGTCACCCTAAAAATTTGGCAAAATGAGTTTCAAACAGAGTGTTGTGCGAACGCGAGGCTGCTCTTGTGCCAATAGCACAAATCAACTCACACGACCGCGTGACCCACGCGTTTACGTCACGTGAAAACACCGCACACCACGCGACTGCGTCACTCACGCGTCCGCGTCACGTACGGCGCACAGCTTATCCAGATCAACCAAATATCTTATCTTTTCTTCCCCAATTCCTAATTTTTCTTATCCTTTATTATTTCTTTCTTCTCCCTTCTTCCTTCTTCCTTCTTTCTCACTTTCTACTTCCTATTTTTCACCACCATTATCAAGGTTTTTCTTTTCTTCTTTCCCTCTTTACTTTTCCATTATTATTCTTATTTTTATTTATATTTTCTTCTTCTTTTTCTTTTCACTTACTTTATCTATATTTTCTTTTTCTTTTTTTTCTTTTTATTCCTTTAATTGGTGTTAAAAATTTATTTGGGTCGTTATTTTCTATATTTTGCTTGTGGATTATTGTGGAATTATTTCACAATTAATATTACATCTTAAAGGGTTGCTTGCATATTCTACTTTATATTTTCAAGAACCTATTTACCATGCATGCTACGTGTTTGTGAAAAAAGCCCGTATGGCATTGTGCATTTTTTTAAAATTATTCTATTCTACTACTTTAATGCCTGTTTTTCACAAAACCCCTTTTATGTTTTATTGATTAAATATAATTGTCAATACAAACAGATTATTAATTTGAAAGGCTTGGTAATCTAACTTGGACATTGAATGCTTGATCTATGCTACTCATGCCTTTGCCAGCATGCCAATAAACATCTTGCATTTAATTGCCATAACATGCACATGCGATATTTTCATTGATGAACTTTTCACATATAGTCTAGACCATGTGTTAACGATATCCTTCTTTACCGTGCATTGATTACCACCCATAATATTCGCTCCCTTGCTCGAACCCTTAGCTTTACATATTACTTTCTCTTTTCTTTTTTAGGATGGCCACCAAGAAAGGCAAGGAGAAAGCTACTCCCAAACCACCAGCAAGGAGAGGAACAAAAAGAGCATTAGTGGCAGAGCCATCTTCAACAGCAGTAAAGCCCTCAACAAAAAGAATGAAGAGGATCATCAAGGTCGATGAAAAAGAAAAAGCCTTCCCAGCAAAGGACACTGCGTAGATTCCTAACCGCTACTGTGAGCATATGTTCCCCATCCTGGCAGAGAGGAATTACAACAATGAATACCTTCTTATCCTCCCGACCAACATTGCTGAATTTGTTGAGCTACGAATTGAACGAAGACAATGGGGATTCCTACAGAGATAGTCACGGTAGGTTAATCTTTCGTGGGTAGTAGAATTCTACTATAACTTTCACATGCCAACCATGCAATCTGTCTATGTCCGTCAGAAACAAGTCTCCATAACTGAAGAGGCCATTCAGCGAGCTTTAGATCTTCCCCCTGCTCCAGAAGGATTGGACGCATTCCAAGAAGCCTCACTCAAGCGCCAGACATACCAATTTGACTAGGATGCCGTTCTCAGAGTTATCGCACAACCCGGCAGCAGATGGATATATGAATACCATCGATCCCGACCTAAAGGAATATCAGCTTTAGCACTTACCTTGGAGGCTTGAGTATGGGCACAGATTATGTCACACTATGTATTTCCGAGCACTCACGAGTCCTCCTTCACTGTAGCCATGGCTGTTTTACTCTGGTGTATCCTTGCAGACCAGCACCTAAACTTACCAAGATACATTCGGAATGCAATGGGACACGTACAAATTGCGGGCAACTTACCTTTTCCCGCCTTGGTTTCAGATCTCGTCTCAGTAGCCGGAGTCTCCTACAGAGCTGGAGACACCAAAGTCATGCTTCCACGGGATGATCAGTACGTCCCTAACGGGAAATATATCAAACCGCCAGCAGCCACTACCAGCCAGCCTACAGAACCGGCTGAAGACAATTCTTCTTCCACACCACAAGCACCATCAACAAACCAACTACTCCATCAGATACTTGAGAGGTTAGACCGGCTTGAGCGGAAAGGAAAGCAAAGAGAATGCCGTAACAAGCGCAAATTTACATAACTCAAGGAGCTACTTGTTGGTGACCAACCACCTAGAGAAGACCCAGACAGTCTGGACTTTACTTTATTTACCAGCACAGGGAGCCATGACGGTCCCGATGGCAGAGATACTACTACCAGCCCCCCTTTGCTCCTGACAGATGGCACCGAGGACGGTGCAAAGCCTTAAGTGTGGGGAGGTTGGTCAGTACCTGACTTCTGGAGGTAAATTCTCTTCCTTAACACCAATAAAATAGAATATTTAGTTAGTTTTTCTTTTGTAGAATAGGATAGATTGCATAGTAATAGGTTATTTGCATGCATGTTCTACTTGATTGAAAAATAATAAGTTTCTTCTAAGACCCTATTTTTGAAAAATTTCACTAATTTAAATCAAGACTTTTGTTTTAAATTTGTTTGAAGTTGTATTTGGAACATAGTTTAGAAAGCTAAGAACACACAACCCGTGAGATTTTGAGCCTAATTACATGGTTACATTATTTAACCATAAATATTTTTATTCTTGTGTGTTTACTTCTCTATGATTGTGATCTATATTTTGTTCCATCCTATATGTCCAATGTTTAGTGTATTTACATGCTTGCATATGATTGAGGCCATTATTTGATTTTTGCTCACTTATCCCAAATAAGCCTACCCTTTCAATTACCTTTGTTAGCCACTTTGAGCCTATTAATCCTCATTTGTTCTATATTTTACCACATCACTAGCCTTAAGTGGAAAAATAATTAAATACCCTAATTGAATCTTTGGTTAGCTTAAGATAGAGATTGTGTAACAATTAAGTGTGGGAAACCATGGGAACATGGGTTAATAAGGGAATGTGTTATGTTTTTACTTTTATAAAATATTGAAAATTTGGGTACCTACTCATGTGAGACCAGAAAAATTAAAAAAATCCATGTGCATTGATAAGCTATGTTTATTTTTCTATTTAAAAAAAAAGAAGAAAAAAATATCCAAAAATATTCAATAAATAAATAAATAAATAAATAAGGGGACAAAATTACCCCAATGCAAAGTTAAGTTAATAAAAAGATCAATGCATATGTGATAAAATTAAAGAAAAGTTGATGCATGAGTATGTGAAATATGCAAAAGTGGAAACTTTGGGTAGCTAGGCATGATTTTAATTACATAGAGAGTATGTGTATATTAGGTGAGAGTTTAGGTTAGTCAAAGATTCAATTTATAGCTCACTTAACCATATATATACCCTTACCCTTATCTTAGCCCCATTACAACCTTGAAAAGACCTCATGATGTTTGCATTGGTATATTAAATATTGTTGATTGGTTAGGTGAAGAACAAAATTTAGAAAGCATGATTAGAGAAGAGTAGAGTGATTATCCTATACACTTGAGAGACTAGAGTGCACATACACCATCAATGAGCTATCTTCTTGCATTTTTATCTGTTCTTACTGTATAAATTGAATTAGTGGAATTTGATTTATGTTTGTCTTGAAGAGCTTATTTACTTTTAACCAAGTGGACAAGAATCATATAGTTGCATTCATATATATATATATATATATATAGGTTGCATTTCATGAGTTTTACATGTCCCTACTCATTTACTTTATCTCCTTCAACTAAGCATGAGGACATGCTAATGTTTAAGTGTAGGGAGGTTGATAAACCATTATTTTATGATTTATATTGTGTTTAATTGAGTGGTTTTATCAAGTCTTTACCCACTTATTCATATGATTAGCATGTATTCACAATTCCTTCCCAAAATTATTCCATGGTTGAAAACTTGCTTCCTAGAGATCTTTTAATTATGTATTTTAATTCTCTTTTATACCATTCGATGTCGTGATCCGTGTGTTAAGTGTTTTAGGCTTCATAAGGCAGGAATGGCTTAGAGAATGGAGAGGAAGCTTGCAAAAATGGAAGGAACACAAGAAAACAAGGTGATGACCAGCGAACACTGACGCGAGTGCATGGCTCACGCGAGCGCGCAAAATGAAGAATCACAGCGACGCGAACGCTTGCCTGACGCAAACGCGTGGATTGGAGTCTGCACGAATGACGCGAACGCGTGGACGACGCGTACGCGTGACCTGTGCGATCTGCAGAAATTACAGAATACGCTGGAGACAATTTCGGGCCGCGTTTTAACCTAATTTTTGGCCCAGAAACACAGAATAAAGCAAGGAAACATGCAGAGACTCAGCACACATCCACACACATTCAGATACATTGATATTAGGATTACTTTTAATTTTAGATCTGAATCTAGATTTGCATTACATTCATAGTTTATGCTTTTGCTTGGAATTTGGATGCTGAAGAGTCATTACCTCCGTTGAAGACATTACTTTAGTTTGTTTCCTTATTCCCTTATTCTTAACCAGTTACTCATTGACCCTGTTTAGATAATTATGTTGCATTTTGAATTTATTAATACATAGAGTTATTTTTATTTTTAATTAATTTTAATTCTCTATTTTATTTTATTTAATTATGTCTTCTTATATTTTTATGATTATTAATTCCATGTCAATGGAGTAGAAATTTCACTTGACATGGGGTTAATTAAGAGGAGACACTTGAGTTGGAATACTCAAGTGCTTAGTTAAATTGGACGTTGTAGGCTAATTCTGTACCTACTAACGCTAGACCTCCCCAAGGGAGAGGACTAGGATTTGCAGGTAAGAGTTAGTTCAATCACTAGACTTTCTTTTATTTAGTAAGGGTTAACCAAGTGAGAACAACAACCTTTTTACACTACACTTGAGAAGATTCCAGCAAGGATAGAAATTCCACTTAATTATTCCCTGAGTCAAGACCTTTTAATATTAATAATAATTCTTAGTTAATTGCCTTAATTTATAATTATTTTTAATTACTCATTATCCAATTCAAACTTTCTGGAAATTTTCTGATTAATAAATTAGCACTCTTTTCTGCAACTCGTTGGGAGACGACTTGGGACTCATACTACCAGTATTTTTATTTCTAAAATTTGTGACAACCCTTTTTAAATTGGTGAGGCAGATCTTAGCTAGTTAAGAGCTATACGTGCAACGCTGTTCTTTTATTTGAAATTTCTTAATTGGTTAACTTCTGCCATGCATCAAGCACTTCAAAATGGCTTCAGCACTTCAAAAATTGGGCCAAAGAGCCCCAAAAATTGTGAGCCACGTGCTTTATTAATGAATTCACGTGCTGGGATTTGTGCGTAAGCACAGATATGTGTACGCACACTTGCTGATTTCGCCACTTGTGCATACGCACACTTCAGTGTGTGCTTCTCCTTTATTTTTTTCATGTGTTCTCCCTTTTTGCATGCTTTCTTTCTACTTTTGCCTATCCATTCTTGCCTTTTGCACCAAAAATCACTCACAAAATAAATCATGGCATGGAATGGAAAAAAAGTGGAATTAAATTACTCAATTTAAGCACAAAAAATGCATGTTTTCACATTTAGGTCCAATTTAGGGATAAAACACAAAAGTATGCTCTTTTGATTATTAAGTGTGAGTTTATATGATGAAATCCGTCCAATTCAAGTAAAAACTTATTGTCAGATATGGACTCATCACTATCCACACTTGTTCTCAGGTAACTAAATTTAAATTTTGTGGGCAAAATTCTTATTTAGGTGGGTAGGATGTAAACCCTGCATAATTAACGAATAATTAGCCAATAAATTAATTATTAATCAAAGAAATTATAAAATTAAATTTTATAGTTTAATAACGTAAAATTAATTAAAACATGAATTTTTAACACAAATTTTAAAATTTTTGCCCCAAGATTGGGCTGAATGGGTCGAATCGCTCAAACTGGGCCCAAACCAAGCCTAAGACCCAACCCAATCTAACCCACACTTAGTGAACTCAGCATCCTTTCCCTTATTCATTCTCATTTCACGTTGGAACTTGGTAATGAGGGGGGGGGGGGGAAGAACAAAAGAAAACACAAAACCCTTGAATTGAATTCAAATCCACCTAACCAATTTACGGCCACGATTGCCGCACTGTTTACGGCCACGCATTCACCGCGTCGAGCGTTACAAAGTCCAATAACCAATTTGGTAAAAAAGTCTCAATCTCACTCTCAGTTCTCTCTTCCCCAATTTCGAAAATTCAATGTTTTGGGTATTGATATTTTTGGTTAGTTTGATTTTTAGGGTCAAATTATCTTGAGGAATTAGCGAGTTTTGTTCGATTAAGGCACGTATAAGGTAAGGATTCTCAAACCCTAGTAAATTCCTTGATTATTTATGGTTGAGTATTGAAATGTTATATGGATGAAATAATATGTATTTAGGAATTGTATATGTGAAATTGAAATACAATTGAGAATATTGTAAGCTTGGTGGAGCTTTGGGTGCTAGAATCTTGAAGATTGAAAATCTTAGAGGCTGAGTTTTGTGTCAATTTAAGGTATCTTTAGGCTTAGGGAGAAATTGGCCAAGGTATGATTTTGGTTTCTTGTATGTAATATATAATGTCTTGTGAAAATTTAGGCTAGACGACCTAGGATAAGTTGAATTATGAGTTTGGAACATGTTTAGTGATTTATTTGACAATGTATATAGAATTGATGATGTTTGATTAGATTAATGAATCATGACGTGAATGTGATTGCGGTTGGTAAAATATATTGATGAATGATGATTTGATGGTGATGAATGAGAATAATGAATAAGGGTATATGAATATTGATAAATTGAGAATTTTGTTTGTATAATTGGGAATTTTTTGGATAAAGATGATTAATTGAGGTATGGATGGTTGTGATAGGATATGGGCTGTGTTGGATGTGGTTAGTGTCATTTTGAGTGGTAAAAGTTTGATTTTGGTAAAAGAAATTGGTAAAAATAGAGGTTTGAGATTTGTTCAGAAAAACTGATATTTGACCTAACTTCGGCGAGCCATAACTCGGCTTCCAGACCCCCAAACTTTTCTAAACATGTCTTAAATGAAAACTGGGTCCGTGAAGTTTACGCCGTTCAAAGAATAGATGAAAAATGTTTTTTAATGAAAAAGTTTGGAGAAACGAAGAAAGGGGGAGGGAATCAAGGTTGTTGGTTGAGGGTTTGAATTCAAAAATGAAAGGGGAAGTGGGTTTAGCATACTCGGCGCTAAACATCGGGATGTGGGCATTTAGCACCACCCTCCCGAGTCAAATTCTCATTTTTCGAATCCTTGGTGCTAAACACTGAAACCATGGCATTTAGCGTCTAACCCCCTTTTTTTTCTCAATCCTGGCGCTAAACGCCCAGGGCCGTGCCAAATGCCAACCCTCCAACATCATTTTGCACCAATTTAACACCCCTGGCGCTAGATGCCCAGAGCCGGCGCTAAGCGCCAGGTGTCTAGAGGAGATTCTCCCTTGTGCATGTGCCCTGGCGCTAAATGGTGCGGAATTTCTAATCGCAAACTAACCGGCAAGTGCACCGGGTCGTACTAAGTAATACCTCAGGTGAGTGAGGGTCGATCCCACGAGGATTGATGGACTAAGCAACAATGGTTAATTGATTTACTTAGTTAGGCAAACAGAAAATAGTGTTTGAGAGTTCAAAGACATTAAACAATAGAAAGAATATTAAAAAAGGCAAGTAAATAAGCTGGGAGTAAAGTATGGAGAAGGCAGTTAAGGTTTCAGAGTTATTTATTTTCTGGATTGACTTTTCTTATTAACTATTTTAATCATGCAAGATTTAATTCATGGCAAACTATATGTGACTATACCCTAATTCCTTAGACCTTTCTAGTCTCCTCTAAAATTCATCAATTGCCAATTCCTTGGTCACTTAATTCCAATTAGATGGTGAAGTTCAATTCTAGTTTATATGCCACAGAAATCCTAATTACCCAAATATAAGAGGATTATATATCACGTATTCCGTTAAGTCCAGATAATTAGAATAAAGGAGAAATTGTTTTCAAGCTGTTGTTCAAGTAAAGAGCTTTTCCAAGTTATACAAGAACTCAATTAGAAAGAGGGTCATACTTCCGTTCCACCCAAATTCATAAAATAAAGAACGAAAACAATTCTTGAAATATAAATCAATACATGAATTAAAATAGAAAAATAATATTATCAATCCATAGAATAAATAGAGCTCCTGACCTTAACAATGGAGGTTTAGTTGCTCATGGTGCAGAGAGAAAAATAAGAATTCTAATAAAATGTATTTTGGTAGTCGTGGAATGAAATCTCGCGTGGAATAATTCCAGTCCATTTTTATATCTAATCCTAATTAATTTAAAATCTATCTTCTAAAACTAAAATAATATCTTTTCCTACTTTAAAATAAAAATTAAAGTTTAAATCAGAATTAATTAAAGCAATCAGCATGTCTTCAATTAATGGATGGGGACCACTTGCTTCGTAGGGTCCACGCCTAACTTGGAGTGGGAATAACCATTCTTGTGTGAATCTCCCTTGAGTCTCTGCTATTCCCTGGCTCTAGTCTGTGTTTCTGGGCCGAAAACTGGGTCGAAACTTGGCCTGAAATCGTGCCCAGCGTTTTCTGCGAATTATGCACGTGGTGCATATCACGCGTATGCATCAGTAACGCGTACGCATCGCTGATCTTCTTCGCGTGTCACGCGTACGCGTCAAGTACGCACATGCATCGCTGTGCAACTTCGCTTTTCATGCGTACGCATCAGGTACGCGCACGCGTCACCATGGACAGCTCCAAATCACGCGTACGCGTCAGGCACGTGCACGCGTCGCTCCTCGCTGGTCAGCTCCTTGGTTTCTTCTCTTTCTCTGCAGAAACTCCATCAAATCCAACCAAATGCTACCTAAAATAAACAGAATTGCACAAGACTCAAGGTAGCATCCATAGTGGCTAAAAGATAATTAATTCTTGATTAAACTCAACAATTTAAATGCAAATTCACTAGGAAAAGATAGGAAAGATGCTCACACATCACAACACCAAACTTGAATTGTTTCTTGTCGTCAAGGAACCAAAATAATATTGGCTTAGGATGTGAATTTGCATGAGAATAAAAGTTTGATTAAGCTCATGTCTCTTCTTATAGTGGAGTTTACAACTGCAATCTTGAATAGTTCTGGCATCTCACTTTCCTTTGAATCAGAAGAATGTTATTGTCATTCGGAATTAGAATCTGGTTCATATTATGAATTCTCTGATCTTTTGTAACTCGATTTAACCCTTGAACACATCAATTTTTTTCTTTTCTTTGGTGCTTTGCACCTTGAGCCTAGCCGTGACTTTAAATATTTTGTCTCAAGTTTTACTTGACACAGAAACACCACAAGCACTTAACTGGGGAACTTCTTTGAAGTTATGATTTTTCTTTCAGTTACTCCCAGACAGTGGTGCTCAAAGCCTTTGGCATACTCTGTTAATTACAATTGATCTTGACTCTAAATATTTTGTCTCAAGGATTACTTGACACAAGAACACCACAAGCATGTGACTAGAAAAACAACTCTTTGAGCTTTTAATCATGTCTGACCTCCCTAGTCATTGATGCTCAGAGCCTTGGACCTTGCTTTTTTATTTTTATTTTTATTTTTATTTTTATTTTTTTTGCTGTCTCTTTTGCTTCAAGGATTAAATTTTTGTTTATTTCAGAGAAGTCATAATAATTCTCTAAATCCATGTTCCTTGTACATCAACATTCTTTGATTCAAATTTAAATATGCACTGTTCATGTCATGCATTCAGAGTCACAGAAAATACCACCACATTTAAGTGAATAAGACTACTCTTCAATATAAACTCAATTTCTCATGCAATATATCACTTCTTTTTCTTTTTCTTTTTAGATTCAAGTTCAGTAAGCAGTACATGAGACACATAATAGAATGAAACTAATTCTAAGAAATGAAAATACTAAAGATTATGCAGGCAACCAAAGCAACAGAAAATAGAAAATAACAAAATAAGAACGGAAGAGAAAAAGAATGAAAAGAACTCAACCACCTCAGTTTTTCTAGTGGTCATCTCATTCCTCCATGAAGAACATTCATCTTCTTTGGTGCTATTAAAATAAATAGATAAGCCATAAGCGAAGCGACAACACCAAACTTAAATGTTTGCTTGTCCTCAAGCAAAGAAGAACTGAAAACAAAAACAAATAGTAAGATGAAAGAAGAATAAAAGAGAATTAGGATTTGAGAGGGAGAGAGAAGAAAATAAAAAACTGGATGGCGCATGTGACGCGTACGCGTACATCACGCCTACGCGTGGGTCGCGCGATTTTCTTAATGACGCGTGAGCGACAGGCAGGCGTAAGCGTGCCCATGAATTGTGCGAATCGCGCGAAGGCAGCCGCGTCCACGCGTAACTCTCTGTACGCGTACGCGTGGGTGGCCATCTGTGCAAAGGACGCGCACGCATCAGGGATGCGTACGTGTGATCAAATTTGTGCTACCAGCACACTTTCAGCCCCAAGCCAACACAACTCTCTGCCCAAACATTCATAGACACCGATTTTCAGGGTCACGCGTACGCGTGGATGGCAAAAAGTGCAAATGACACGCACGCGTGAGGTACGCGTGCGCGTGGTATTGTTTGTGCGCCAAGCACAGTTTCAGCGCTACTCCTGCTCAACTCTCTATTCACTTTTTATTTTTCACGCACACACATATGACGCGTATGCATCAGCGACGCTTGCGCGTCGTGTGCTCGTTTTTTTTTTAACTATGTCGCCTGAAGTGTTCGGTTCTTGTTATAAAATAGCTGCATGATCAGAAAAACAGTAAAAACTGAATAAAAATCAAAGAAGTAAGAAAATGACTACTATGAAAAATAACTAAGGATACGAAATTATCGGGTTGCCTCCCGATAAGCGCTTCTTTAACGTCACTAGCTTGACGGTCATTTCTGCTAATTCAGCAGATTAGCGGACCTCTAGCGATCGATCTCGCCTCCAAGATAGTGCTTCAACCTCTGGCCATTCACTGTAAATTTTCTATCAGAATTCTCTTCCTGTATTTCCTCATAACCATATGGTGAAACTCTGGTAACCACAAACAGTCCTGACCACCGGGATTTCAGCTTCCTGGGAAAGAGTTTGAGCCATGAATTAGACAGAAGTACTCTGTGTCCTGGCTCAAAGACTCTGATGGCAATCTTCTTGTCATGCAGTAGCTTGGTTCTCTCCTTATAGAGCTTGGCATTCTCATAGGCTGAATATCTGAATTCATCAAGCTCATTCAACTGAAGCATTCACTTAATTCCTGCAGCTTCTGAATCAAGATTCAGATACCTGATTGCCCAGTAAGCTTTATGCTCCAGCTCAACTAGCAAGTGACAGGCTTTGCCATAGACCAACTGATAAAGGGACATGCCAATGGGAGTCTTGTACGCTGTCCGGTATGCCCAGAGAGCATCATCAAGCTTCCTAGACCAATCCTTTCTTGAAACACTGATGGTCTTCTCTAGAATCCTCTTAAGTTCTTATGCACGGAAACTTGTCTCTCAACAAATTTCCTTCGGCAAGTATACCGAATTGTCGTCAAGTAAAAACTCACAATAGAATGAGGTCGAATCCCACAGGGATTGATTGGTCAAGCAACTTTAATTGGAAGAAGGTTCTAGTTGAGCTAAGCAGAAATTGGGTTGAGAATTGCAGGAAATTAAATGGCGAGAAAGTAAATTGTAGAAAAAAAATGACGGAAGGTAAATTGCAGAATCTTAAATGGGGAAGGGGAGTTTAGCATGAAAGTAAATAGCAGAAAGTAAAGAGAATGGGTAAGATCAGAAATGGGGAGTTCATTGGGCTTAGGAGATGTTGCATTCTCCGGATCAAGTTCATTTTCATCTCTTCCTCAATCAATGCATTCATTGATCTCCTTGGCAATCTTAAGTGATTGAATTCCAATTCCTTGGTAATTCAATCTCTCAAATCAGATCGATAGCCAATTCCTTGGTCTAATTACTCATGAGAAGAGATGAAGTGTGGCCACTGATTATACCACATGTATTTCCAAATCAAAGTATTAGGAGAATTATACGTCACCATATCCGTCCAAACCCCAATTTGGTCCAACATGAGAAAGCAATTCTAGCATGATCTCTTCATTCCTCTTCCAAGGTTCAGAAGAGATCCAAGTATGAAAAGCTTCTTTTCCAAGATAACTACTCAATTGGATGAAGATTGAAAGCTTTCTAGTAAAATCAAGAGAAAAGAGAGAAGAAGGATAATGAAAACTATTATTGATCCATCAAATTACAACAGAGCTCCCTAACCCAATGAAAGGGGTTTAGTTGTTCATAGCTCTGGGAAAATAAAGCATAGATGGAGAGTACATTCTGAAAGTTAAACTAGAAGTGTAGAGAAAGTAAAATACAGAGAGTAATTCTAATAATGCCCAAAAAGCTCCCTTCCAGTTCAAAGTTCTCTCTATATATACTACTCTTCTGATCTTCTAGTTGGTTCTTCAAGTCTTGGATATGGGCCTTTGGATCTTGAGTTTGAAGTAGTTATCCTCTTCAGTGGGCTTAGCTTTACTTGCAGAGAGAAAGTGTGAAGCAGGCCAGGACTTTAGCTTAGGACGTTAGTGGCGTTAACGTTAAGTGAAAGTGTGGGTTCGAGAACGTTAGTGACAATCACCTTTTTCACTAACGTTCCTAACCCAGGGATGATCTACGTTAACTTCAATGTTAGTGGCACCAACGTGACCACTAACGTTGTCTCTTGGTCCTTCGCACACGTTATTGGGACTTACCTTTTCCAATAACGTTGAGAGTCCTCCCTTCCCCCTACGTTAGAGTTCACATTAGTGTGGCTAACGTGACCTTTAACGTCGGCTTGCCAAATCTCCGAGAATGTTAGTGACACTTACCTTTGTCACTAACGTTCCAAAACACCCCTACTTCCCACGTTAGAGTTCACGTTAACTAGGTTAGCGTGGCTTCTAACGTGGTAGTGATAGCCATCTCCAACGTTAGTGACAAAGGCGAGTGTCACTAACGTTGGCTCATCATTCTTTCCTCCACGTTAGCTTCCATGCTAACTAAGTTAACGTGGGAGTTAATGTTGCTCATAGTGGCTCATTCCAACGTTAGTGACAAAGGTGGGTGTCACTAACGTTGGAGATTCTTTGCTCCCTCCACGTTAGAGTCCACGTTAACTAAGTTAACGTGGCAACTAACGTAGCTCAAAGTGGCTTAGTCCAACGTTAGTGACAAAGGTGAGTATCACTAACGTTGGCCATTCTTTTGCTTCTCCACGTTAGAGTCCACATTAATTGAGTTAACGTGGCTCTTAACGTGGCCAATATGAGCTTGGTCCAACGTTAGTGACAAAGGTGAGTGTCACTAATGTTGGCTTCATTTTCTTCTTCCACATTAGAGTTCACGTTAACTTAGTTAACGTGACTCTTAACGTGGGCTATGATGGCTTCAAGGATGTTATTGGCGATTACTTTTCTCATTAACGTTACAAGCTAGCTCCCTTTCCACGTTAGTGGTCATGTTAGTTAGACTAACGTGGCTGTTAACGTGGTTCTTCCTTGCTTCCTTTGTCCTGAAATCAAGCAGTAGAGTGCATCAAAGTTCTAATCCAAGTCATGAGACATGCATCATCCAATTTGTCATTTAATTCATGCATAATTCTCATAAAATCATGTAAAGTGCACAATGTTTGCTTGAATCAAGATGTAAGTGAAATTCTACCCAAAACTCGCTTATTTCCTAAGAAAATGCATGAAACTACCCTAAAACAGTAAAGAAAAAGTCAGTGAAACTGGCCAAAATGCCCTGGCATCAAGTTCCCTGTTGGAAACTTCAACCTATCCACTTGTCTGAGGGTGATAGGGAGTTGCCACTTTATGACGGACTCCATATCTCTGCAAAAGAGAGTCCAACTGTCTGTTACAGAAGTGACTGCCTCCATCACTAATGAGTGTCCTTGGGACACCAAACCGGCTAAAGATATATCTTTGAAGAAAGTTCATTACCACCTTGGCATCATTGGTGGGTAGAGCCACAGCTTCCACCCACTTGGACACATAATCAACTGCCACTAGAATATAGTTGTTTGAATGTGAGGGTGGTAAAGGTCCGATGAAATCAATACCCCACACATCAAATAACTCAACCTCAAGGATCCGCTACTGTGGCATTTCATGGTTGGCAAGGAGATTCGTGGCCTTTTCACATCTGTCACAGTGCTTTAAAAATTCTCTTGAGTCCCTGAAGAGAGTCGGCCAGTAAAACCCGCTCTGAAGGACCTTTGTAGCTGTCCTTTCACCACCAAAGTGGCTTCCATAATCAGAACCATGACAGTGCCAAAGAATCTGCTGTGTTTTTTCATCTGGGACACATCTCCAGATGATACCATCTGAACACCTTTTAAAGATGTATGGTTCCTCCCAAATGTAGTACTTGGCATCAGTCAATAGCTTCTTTACTTGTTGCCTACTATACTCCCTTGGGATAAAATTTATGGCCTTATAATTTGCAATGTCTGCAAACCATAGAGCCTGCTGAATGAGGAACAATTGCTCATCTAGAAATGTTTCAGTCACAGCCGTGGGTGGTTGTACTCCTGCTTCTTGCTCAATTCTGGAGAGATGGTCAGCTACTTGATTTTCTAATGCTTTTCTGTCTTTTATCTCAATATCAAACTCCTGAAGGAGCAATACGCATCTGATTAATCTCGGTTTAGAATCCTACTTGGTTAGAAGGTACTTCAAAGCAGCATGGTAAGTATAAACAATAAACTTAGAACCAAGTAAATAGGACCTAAACTTATCAACAGCATACACAACAGCTAATAATTCCTTTTCTGTAGTTGTGTAATTCTTTTGGGCATCATTTAACACACGACTGGCATAGTAAATAACATGTACAAGCTTACCATGCCTCTGTCCTAAAATAGCTCCTATAGCAAAATCACTAGCATCACACAATAATTCAAATGGTAAATCCCAGTCAAGGGAGCTATAATGGGGGCAGAGGTAAGGTTTGCTTTTAGAGTTTCAAAAGCATACAGACAATCAGAATCAAAGACAAAAGGAACATCAACAACCAGCAGGTTGCTCAATGGTTTAGCAATTTTAGAAAAGTCCTTTATAAATCTCCTATAAAATCCTACATGACCCAAGAAACTCCTAACTGCCTTAACATTAGTCGGTGGTGGTAATTTTTCAATTACCTCCACCTTTGCTCTGTCAACCTCAATCCCCTTACTTGAAATCCGGTGTCCAAGAACAACGCCTTCTGTGACCATAAAATGGCATTTTTCCCAATTCAAAACAAGGTTTGATTCTTGACACCATTTCAAGACAAGAGATAAATGCTTAAGGCAAGATTCAAAAGAATTACCAAAAACAGAAAAGTCATCCATAAATACCTCAATGAACTTTTCAACCATGTCAGAAAAAATTGAAAGCATACACCTCTGAAAAGTTGTTGGATCATTACAAAGTCCAAATGGCATTCTCCTATGGGCATGTGAATGCTGTTTTTTCTTGATCTTGAGGGTCCACTGCAATTTGATTATATCCAGAATATCCATCTAGAAAATAATAAAAAGCATGACCAGCTAACCTCTCAAGCATCTGATCAATGAAAGGTAGGGGAAAATGATCCTTCCTTGTAGCAGTTTTGAGCCTCCTGTAGTCTATGCACATTCTCCATCCTGTGACTATTCTTGTAGGAATAATCCCATTCCTTTCATTCTTGATCACTGTCATCCCTCCTTTCTTGGGAACTACCTCTTTTTGGACCACTTCTTTCATAGTTGGATTGAGTCTCCTTTGTGGTTGCACAACTGGTTTAGCATCATCTTCAAGGAGGATTTTGTGCATACACTTGGTTGGACTAATTCCTTTCAAGTCACTAATGGTCCACCCAAGAGCTTTTTTATGGCTCCTGAGCACTGAAATAAGTGCCTCTTCCTCTTCAGGCTTCAGGGAAGAGCTAATAATCACTGGATAGGATTCATTTTCACCCAAGAACACATATTTCAGAGAAGGAGGTAAAGGTTTGAGCTCAAGCTTGGGGCTTCCTCCTCTGCTTTAGGCGTGTGAACTATAGCCTTCTGGGGTGGTGAATTATCAACTTCCATTAATTCATACTCAGAAATAAGATCCAGGATGTCATCAAGCACCTCATCTTTTAGTACCTCTTGAACAAGTGGTTCAAAAACATCTATTTTCATACACCCTTCAGAATCATTAGGGTGCTTGAGAGCTTCAAAAACATTAAGGACCACCTGTTCTTCATTGACCCTCAGGGTTAATTCACCCTTTTGCACATCAATCAGAGCTCTACCTGTAGCTAAAAAGGGTCTACCAAGTATAATAGAGGATTTTACCTCCTCTTCCATGTGCAATATAACAAAATCAACAGGGAAAATAAATGGTCCTACTTTAACAAGTAAATCCTCAACCACACCCACAGGTAATTTAATAGAAAGATCAGCAAGTTGAAGAGAAATATGAGTGGGTTTTACCTCCTCAATTTGAAGCTTTTTCATCATTGAAAGTGGCATTAAATTGATACTAGCTCCAAGATCACATAAAGCTCTCTGAATGGTGACATCTCCAATGGTGCAAGGAAGGACAAAGCTCCCTGGGTCTGGCATCTTCTCATAAAGGTTGTGTTGAATAATGGCACTACATTCCTTGGTTAACACCACTGTCTCTTGTTCCTTCCAATTCCTCTTGTGGGTTAACAATTCTTTCATAAACTTTGCATAGAGAGACATTTGCTCAAAAGCCTCTACAAAAGGAATGTTGATCTATAGTTTCTTGAAGACATCTAGGAATTTAGAAAATTGCTTTTCTTTGGAAGCCTTCTAAAGCCTCTGAGGGTATGTCATTTTTGGCTTGTATTCAGGAGCCTTTGGTAAGGTGGGATAAGTGTCAAGAGAGTTAGGGAACGAGTTGTCTGCACGTTTTGGAGGGGCATGCTCCACTTCTCCCTTCTTCTCCTCTGGAGCTTCCTTTTCAACTAGCTCTTCATTGGTCTTGGTCTCAGAGCCAGCTACTTTACCACTTCTCAATTGAATAATCTTGCAATCTTCTCTTGGGTTCACCACTGTATCACCTGGAAATGTACTTACAGACCTCTCAGGTATTTGCTTGCTCAGTTGTCCCATTTGTACTTCCAAGTTTCTAATGGAGGCTCTGGTTTCCTGCATAAAACTCCTCATCATCTCCCAATTAGAATCTTCTTGGGATTTAGAGTTTGCCTGCTGAGGTGGTTGTTGCTGCTGAGACTAAAATTGGTAGTTATTGTAATTGTTCTGTTGGAAGCCGCCCTGAGAATTATTGTTGAAGTTTTGAGGTCTCTGAGGTTGGTCCCTCTATCCAAAATTTGGGTGATTTCTCCACCTCTGATTGTATGTCTTAGAATATGGATCATTGTTAGGATTCCTAGGACCACTCCCCATGTAATTGACCTGTTTAGAAGAGGATTGAGCATAATCATAATTATCATTTTGCACAAAGTTACCTGCCATGTCATAGGAGGCCTCTTGAGGTGGGTTTTGGGTGTTGATAGCCAAGACTTGCATGCCACCCATCTGCTGAGTAAGTAGATTTATTTGCTGAGACATAAGCTTGTTATGAGCAAGAAGAGCATTAAGAGCTTCTACTTCCATAACACCCTTCTTCTAAGGAGCCTCAGAGTTCACAGGATTTCTGTTAGATGAATATAAATATTAGTTGCTAGAAACCAATTCAATAAGCTCAATAGTCTCCTCTGGTGTCTTCTTCTTGTGCAATGAACCACCTGCAGAATTATCTAAGCTCATCTTGGATATCTCACCCAAGCCTTCATAAAAAATATCTAGTTGGGTCCATTTGGAGAAAATGTCCGGAGGGCATTGCCTAGTCAGTAGCTTGTATCTCTCCCAAGCTTCATAAAGAGTTTCACCCTCCTTCTGCCTGAAAGTCTGAACCTCCAACCTAAGCTTAGTCAGCTTCTTTGGTGGGAAAAATTTAGTAAGAAACTCAGTAACAACCTTGTTCCAAGTATCCAAACTCTCCTTTGGTTGGGAATCTAGCCATAGTTTTGCTTTATCCCTCAGAGCAAACGGAAAGAGCATGAGTCTATACACCTCAGAGTTCACTCCATTTGTCTTCACAGTATCACAAATCTGCAGAAAATCATATATAAATTGATTTGGATCTTCATGAGGAAGTCCATGATACTGGCAATTTTGTTGCACCAGGGTGACCAATTGTGGCTTCAACTCAAAGTTGTTTGCAGCTATAGGAGGCACCACAATGCTCTTTCCATAAAGATCCACAGTAGGGGCAGAATAAGAACCAAGCACTCTCCTTTGTTGCTCATCCCCATTCAGATTTACCACATTGGCATTAACAGCATTATTAGGATTTATAGTGGACTCTGCAGCCTTATAAAGTCTTGCTTGTTGTAAACGTCGCCTACAAGTCCTTTCAGGTTCAGAATCAAAGTCTAACAGAGGTTCCTTATCCCTGTTCCTGCTCATAAACAGACAGAAGACAAGAAAAGATGGGATTCTCTACATCAGAGTGCAGAGAACTCCCAGTGAGGTAACTTGTGTAAAATAATAAAATAGAAATACTAAAAAAATAAAATAAATAAATCTCGAAAATTATAGGTAAAATTAAGACAGAAGAATTCAAAATTAATAGAAAAATAAACCAGAAAGATTAAAATAAAAAAATAAATATGGGACACCAAACTTAATTTCAGAAAGTAGGAAAAATATTAATACTAATTATTTATTTATATATTTTTTTTCGAAAATAATAAAACAAAATTTAAATAAAACTAAAATTAAAACGCCTAATCAAAGTAATCAAACAACCGATAGTTGTTAATCACAGTCAATCCCCGGGACACCCGCGTGACAGGCGGGAATACTCACCACTATCCCTGGCAGCGGCGCCAAAAACTTGGTGCGGAATTTCTAATTACAAACTAGCCGGCAAGTGCACCGGGTGGTACCAAGTAATACCTCAGGTGAGTGAGGGTCGATCCCACGAGGATTGATGGACTAAACAACAATGGTTAATTGATTTACTTAGTTAGGCAAACAGAAAATAGTGTTTGAGAGTTCAAAGACATTAAACAATAGAAAGAATATTAAAGAAAGGCAAGTAAATAAGCTAGGAATAAAGTATGGAGAAGGCAGTTAAGGTTTCAGAGTTATCTATTTTCTGGATTGACTTTTCTTATTAACTATTTTAATCATGCAAGATTTAATTCATGGCAAACTATATGTGACTAGACCCTAATTCCTTAGACCTTTCTAGTCTCCTCTAAAATTCATCAATTGCCAATTCCTTGGTCACTTAATTCCAATTAGAGGGTGAAGTTCAATTCTAGTTTATATGCCACAGAAATCCTAATTACCCAAATAGAAGAGAATTATATGTCATGTATCCCGTTAAGTCCAGATAATTAGAATAAAGGAGAAATTGTTTTCAAGCTGTTGTTCAAGTAAAGAGCTTTTCCAAGTTATACAAGAACTAAATTAGAAAGAGGGTCATACTTCCGTTCCACCCAAATTCATAAAATAAAGAACGAAAACAATTCTTGAAATATAAATCAATACATGAATTAAAATAGAAAAATAATATTATCAATCCATACAATAAATAGAGCTCCTGACCTTAACAATGGAGGTTTAGTTGCTCATGGTGCAGAGAGAAAAATAAGAATTCTGATAAAATGTATTTTGGTAGTCGTGGAATGGAATCTCCCGTGGAATAATATCTTTTCCTACTTTAAAATAAAAATTAAAGTTTAAATCAGAATTAACTAAAACAATCAGCATGTCTTCAATTGATGGATGGGGACCACTTGCTTCGTAGGGTCCACGCCTAACTTGGAGTGGGCATAACCATTTTTGTGTAAATCTCCCTTGAGTTTCTACTATCCTCTGGCTCTAGTCTGTGTTTCTGGGCCGAAAACTGGGTTGAAACTTGGCCTGAAATCGCCCCCAGCATTTTCTGTGAATTTTGCACGTGGTGCATGTCACGTGTACGCGTCAGTCACGCGTACGAGTCGCTGATCTTCTTCGCGTGTCATGTGTACGCGTCAGGTACGCACACACATCGCTGTGCAACTTCGCTTTTCACGCGTACGCGTCAGGTACACGCACGCGTCACCATGGACAGCTCCAAATCACGTGCACGCGTCGCTCCTCGCTGGTCAGCTCCTTGGTTTCTTCTCTTTCTCTGCAGAAACTCCATCAAATCCAACCAAATGCTACTTAAAATAAATAGATATGCACAAGACTCAAATTAGCATCCATAGTGGCTAAAAGATAATTAATTCTTGATTAAACTCAGCAATTTAAATGCAAATTCACTAGGAAAAGATAGGAAAAATGCTCACGCATCACTAAACACCAGGTCTCGGCGTTTAGCGCCCAGCCGTTTGAATCTAGTTTCACCTCTTAAGAGCTCCCAGCCCCGTTCCAAATGCCCTTGTTCTTGTTTTAATTAAAATACTTGACTCAAATACAGTTAATAACAAGGAAAAGTATGAGATATAGAAATAAAATAAATAAAATACGAAGAGTAAAAGATAACTAAAGGATACTAAAGGTGTTGGGTTGCCTCCCAACAAGCTCTTCTTTAACGTCACTAGCTTGACGGTTCACTCCTGCCATTAAGGAGAAGATTGATCATATTGCTTCAGTTTCTCCCATCTCACTGTAAATTTTCTCCCTGTGTCCTCATGAATCAACTCAACATGCTCAAGAGAGAGAATTCTTTAACTGTATATGGCAGTATTGGATGGTAGGTCAATACAACTTTCAATCCAGGGGAGAAATCTTCAGTGGAGATCTTTTTTTTCTCCAACCCCTAGGAACTTTCTTCTTGGCAGCCACCTTCGGAATTGATGCAGCACGTCTAACACCAAACTTAGATTGGATGTCAGGAAAAATTTTATTGCCTTCCATCACAGAAGACTTGGACTGCATTTTCTGTCTTGGATCATCAGGTGGTTCTTGGAGAATTTGATCAGTAGACTCAGTTTTCATGCAACTCCCCTCTTCATTGGAGTGTTGTGTGACTTTGAAGACATGGAATACCAACTGCTCATTGTGCACTCTCAGTATTAATTCACCCAGTGGCTAAGAATGGTCTTCCTAGAATAATGGAGAAGTTATCATCCTCCTCCATGTTAAGAATTACAAAATCTGTCAGGAGCAAGAATTTTTCCACCTTTACCAAAACATTCTCTAATACTTCATGTGCCAACCTTACAGATTTAGGGTACTTTTTCATATATTTTTCTTAAGTTTTAATTAAATTCCTTATATTTTCTCATAGAAATTAATAATTAATCAAATATTTAGAGTTGTGTTAGTGTTTTAATAATTTTAGAAATTTTTGGTTTAAAAACAATCAAGAATACAAAGAAAAAAACTCAAAAATATCAAAAGCGTGGCCTAAAGCAACAAAAGCATGCCCTAGGGAATGAAGCACACCAGCGCACAGGAGGCACGCCAATATGCACGGAAGCACACCCTGTAGTCATTCCCTAGGCCCGGCAGCACATAACCCACGCCTGGCGCCCCTCTTGGTTCTTCACCTCTACCGGCGTCCCTCATGCATGCCAAGTCAACGCCTGGCGTGGACCCCTCTTGAAGATGGAAAATTGGGCTTTCCATGCCCAATTCCCTTAATACAAGCTTGGTTTAAAGGCAATTATAACTCTTGAATTTAACAATTAAGGCCCAAGACTAATTATCCATATCATTAGAAGTCTTATTCACATCTAGAATATTGAAGACTCTAGAAGATTAGTTATTAATTCTTTTTAGAAACATAAGGAGTTTTGTTGTTAAGATTTGATTTAAATTATTGGTTTTTGAATTTGAATAAGAGTCAGTAAGTAGTTATCTTATTTTCCTCTTCGGAAGATAAGTGGTTATCTTATTTTTCTCTTCGAGAGATAAGATTAGGATAGCTTGAAATTCTAGAATTAGGCTATAAATAAGTGAGTGTAGTTCACAAGAAGATTATCAAGTCCTCGAACTACTCCTCTTCTTCTTGTTTTTCTTACTTCTTCATGGGTAACTAATTCTCTGTCAAAGGGTTAGGAGCTCTGTTTATGTTTTCTACAGATAATTAATCTATGTTTATTTTATTTTGAAGTCTTGCATTGATCTATTTCACGATTGAGTTATTCGTTCTTCATTCGAATTAGTGGATCGAAAGGTAAGCTAATTCTTCTTGGATTCTTTTTATATAATTGAAAATTTGATATTTGAATCAAAGTTTGAAAACTCTTTCACATCACTATTTGAATTTGGCTACGTATAGTGGTTCAATTAGTATGCGATACATACATGATTTTCAATCACTCTAATTTTGAATAAAGGACATATAATTGGGATTAGAACAACTTTTAACAAAGTATGTTTTCTTTTAAGATTTAACTGTACAGGACTAGTAATAAACAATAGTTTTATGGTTTATCTTGTGTTAAATTTGGTAGATTTTATCAACTTTTTTTACATTTATTCACTAAAATAGCATGGTTTTAAGAATTCTTCCTATTATGCTTAAGAGTAAAAACAAGCTTTTAAGGCATCAAAGATATTAACTTTTGATTCTCTTTTATTACTATTCGATGTTGTGATATGTTTGTTGGGTGATTTCAGGATCTATAGGGTAAGAATGGCTTGGAAGATGGAATGGAAGCATGCAAAAGTGGAAGGAACATGAAGATTTGAAGTATTGAGGATCTGGTGTTTGCACGTACGCATGACTTGCGCAAAGTTTAACTTGCACATGCGCATGACACATACGTACACATGACATGAAATGCGTGATTTTATGAATGAAAAAAAGCCAAGAATTGAAGGGAGAATGGAGACACACACAAGCATACAGACATTTTACTTAATTTTGAGCTAGTTTTTGTTTCTAGATTTCTAGAGAGAGAAAAATTCCCTTCTATATAGAGTTTTAGTGTATTTTGATTACATTTTGTCTCAATTCCTAGTTTGGATATTGTTGAATTTTCCTTTTGTTACTTTAATTGTAGTTTTTCTAGCTTAATTTTACTTAGAAACCTTGTGAGCTACTTTTCGTTAGTTTGTTGGTTTAGGGTTCTTATTAATTTTGAATTTCTATTAATTCATTGAAGGTTTCATGATTTACATGCATTAATTGAGTTCTGATCATTGCTAATTAGTAGTGAGTAGATTTAATTGTGCTTAATTTTCTCAAGTACTTGATGTTTCTTTTTCTTGCTCACCAAGTATTTGATAAATTGTTTTCTCTAATTATGGAATAGATTTCTATACTCTTAGCCTAGGTTAACGAAATTGAGTTACCTTGAGTCATTGGGTCTCATTGAATTGATGATTTGGGAACCCTTGTTAGCCAATTTGATACTTATTGACACTAATCTTCTACTAAGTCAACTAGTAGCTAGATTGGGACTTGTGAGTTGATATTGAATATGCTTATTTGACATACTTTTATTATAGAAGTAGACTTAATGGGATTGATTCTTCATAATTGTCAATATATAGTTGTTAGACAAGGATAGTAATCTTAATTCCCATACCTTAGCCAGGAGTTTTCTTTTGCAACTTATTTGAAAACCCCAAAACTTCACTTGCTCAATTCTTGTTTTAGTTTGTTTAATTAGTTCTAAAATCAATTTATTTTCATACATTGGCTTGTTAGATTGTTAATTGCATAGATAGTGTTTTGATTGCTTGGATTTAATTTCTTGCTATTTAAGTTTCTTGTATGTTAAGTTTTGCTGGTTTAAATTCTTGCTTATGCCTTTCAACCCTGGAACTTTGACCTACTTTGATACACACAATTGCCCATTCTTGTGAGGACAACTCGGGAGTAACACTCTCGGTTATTTTTATTGGGTTGAACTTGTGACAACCAAAATTAAACTTTGATTGAGAGTTATTTGTCAGTTTGGACTATACTTGCAACAGAATTATTTGTGAAAATCCGAATCGACATTAATATTCATATCAAATTTTCAGCGTCGTTGTCGGGAATGGTTGTAATGTGTGTCTTATTGTTAGTTATGTGAATATGTAGATAGTGTACATAGTTTTCTTGCTTTAGTTTGATTTTATTTTATGTCTTTTTAATGCATGAGCTTATGGTGTCCAAGTTGAATGACTCGGTCACAACCGGATCTTAGTTTAGCCAAATTTGATCCTGAACTTGAAAGAACTTTGCTTCACATTCGGCAAGCTAGATGTCGGTTGGATTATACAGCTAATGCATCAGCCTCTTTTGAGGGACCTTCCAAAATACTAGTTCAATCTTAGAGCAGTTTAGAATCCCCATTCAACGAAGAAACATCTTACTCTTCTATTGGGACTGCTGACATACCACTGAATATTGCAGGTGACAATTATATGGTAGAACTTTGAGGGATTACCTTGCATAAGCAAGGAGCACCTGATCTTATCCTTCAACCACTACAAGCACATTATCCGAACTTAGATCCAAACTTTGAATTGAAGAATAGTTTGATTAATTTGTTGCCTAAGTATCATGGATTGCCAGGCCAAGATCCTATTAGACACTTGAGGGATTTCCAACTAGCTTGGTCTATAGCTAGGAGACATGGGTCTGATGAAGTTGTCGTTATGGTATTTGCTTTTCCCTTCTCTCTTGAGGGGCAAGCAAAGGAATGGTTTTATTCTCAACCTGCTGATGTGGTGACTATTTGGAATTCATTGAAAAAGGAGTTCTTGAAAAAATTCTTTCGTTCGAAAAGAACTGATTACATCTGAAAGGAAATTTCTGGCAATATTGATGAGCAGATATTTTATACGCTTTTTAGCATCATTTTCATATAGTTTTTAGTATGTTTTATTTGAGTTTTATTTTGTTTTCATAGGTTTTAGTGCAAAATTAACATTTTTGGATTCTAATTTGAGTTTGTGTGTTTTTATGCAATTTTAGGTAATTTCTGGCTGAAATTGAGGAGCTGGAGCAAAGTCTGATTCAGAGACAGAGAAAGTGTTGTAGATGTTGTTAGGATCTGACCTCCTTGCACTCGAAAGAGCTTTTCTGGAGCTACAAACATCCAAATAGAGCGTTCTTAATGGCTATGGAAAGATAACATCCAGAGCTTTCTAGAAATATATAATATCTCATACTTTGCTTCAGAATTGAAGGCCCAAAGCTGGTGTTCATCGCCAGCCATCTGCCCTATTCTGGCATCCAATGCCCACAAGGGAGTAGCCAGCGTTTCAACGCCCAAAAAGGACCCCCTAGCCAGCGTTCAATGCCCAAGAAGCCTCCTAGCACGTGGATCTCAATTAAGCTTAGCCCAAACACTCCCTAAGTGGGCCCCAGAAGTGGATTTTCTCACTGAAAGACTGTTTTAACCTTCTTATGTAATCCTTAGATATTAGTCTAGTATTTATTTAAGAATTTAGATACTTTTCAGAACTTTTCGACACTTTACACGTTTAGCATTGTATTTTTTATCAGTATGAGTTTTTAAACCTGCTAAGTTGAGGGGAGGAGCTCTGCTGAGTTTTATGGATTAATAAAGTACTACTGTTCTATCTCAATACGTGTTTAATTCTCTATTCTAAAATGTATATCCGTTCTTCATCATCATGAATGCGTTGAACCGGCAGAAGGTTATCTCATTCTACAGGGGTACATAGTGAGTCTTTCATCGAACAATGATGAACCACCAGTTTGATTATTCATCTCTTAGATGGCTAATCCACGACTTCGCTGAGGACTTCTCGAGACACCAGTTCTGCCGATGTATGGGGAGATTAGAGTCTTTGTGGTAGAGGCTAGAACCAAAGGCACAACATCCTCTGATCTGGAATATTCAACCTTCTTTGTCGTGTTTTGAGTAGGATCACTAAGGAGAATGAACTGCAGGAGCTTCACCCTCAATCAGAATGGATCCACACTAACCCTGGGATTCAGATCTAGAGGATTATTAGCGATCTTGTAATAAAGATGTTGATCACTTATAGCCTGCCATAGAAGAAATCATTCATAGTTGGATAGACAGTAAGACCGGATTAATCCATAAGAACATTGATGAGCGGATAATTTATACGCTTTTTGGCATTGTTTTTACGTAGTTTTCAGTATGTTTTAATTACTTTTTAGTATATTTTTATTAGTTTTTATTCAAAATTCACATTTCTGGACTTTACTATGAGTTTTTGTGTTTTTCTGTGATTTCAGTATTTTCTGGTTGAAATTGAGGGACCTGAGCAAAAATCTGATTCAGAGGCTGAAGAAAGACTGCAGATGCTGTTGGATTCTGACCTCCCTGCACTCGAAATGGATATTCTGGAGCTATAGAAACCCAATTGGCACGCTCTAAATTGCGTTGCAAAGTAGACATCCTGGGCTTTCCAGCAATATATAATAGTCCATACTTTGCCCGAGTTTTGATGATGCAATCTGGCGTTCAAACGCCAACTTCCTGCCCTATTCTGAAGTTAAACGCCAGAAACAGGTTACAAACCAGAGTTAAACGCCAGAAACAGGCTGCAACCTGGCATTTAACTCCAAGAGAAGTCTCTACACGTGTAAAGCTCAATGCTCAGTCCAAGCACACACCAAGTGGGCCCCGGAAGTGGATTTATGCATCATTTACTTATCTTTGTAAATCCTAGTAACTAGTTTAGTATAAATAGGACTTTTTACTATTGTATTTACATCTTTGGATCATTTTTGAGACTATCTTTGTATCACTTTTGATCTCTAGATCACGTTTAGGGGGCTGGCCATTCAGCCATGCCTGGACCATTATCACTTATGTATTTTCAACAGTGGAGTTTCTACACACCATAGATTATGGTGTGGAGCTCTGCTATTCTTCATGAATTAATGCAAAGTACTATTGTTTTTCTATTCAACTCAAGCCTATTTCTTCTCTAAGATATTCATTCGCACACAAGAATATGATGAATGTGATGATTATGTGACACTCATCACCATTCTCACATATGAACGCGTGCCTGACAACCACTTCTGTTCTACATGCAAACAAGCTTGAATGTGTATCTCTTGGGTTTCTAATCAAAGATTAAAACCTTCGGGGTATAGGCTAGAATTATTGGCGGCCATTCTTGAGATCCGAAAAGTCTAAATCTTGTCTGTGGTATTCTGAGTAGGATCTGGGATGGGATGATTGTGACGAGCTTCAAACTCGCGAGTGTTGGGCGTAGTGACAAACGCAAAAGGATCAATGGATCCTATTCCAACATGATCGAGAACCAACAGCTGATTAGCCGTGCGGTGACAGCGCATTCGGACCATTTTCACTGAGAGGACGGACAGTAGCCATTGACAACGGTGATCCCCCAACATACAGCTTGCCATGGAAAGGAGTATGAATGATTGAATGGAGGCAGTAGGAAAGCAGAGATTCAGAAAGAACAAAGCATCTCCATATGCTTATCTGAAATTCTCACCAATGAATTACATAAGTATCTCTATCTTATTTTATATTCTATTTATCTTTTAATTACCAAAACCTCATAACCATTTGAATCTGCCTGACTGAGATTTACAAGGATGACCATAGCTTGCTTCAAGCCGACAATCTCTGTGGGATTGACCCTTACTCACGTAAGGTTTATTACTTGGACGACCTAGTGCACTTGTTGGTTAGTTGTGCGGAGTTGTGAAAAGGAGTTGAGATTACAATCGTGCGTACCAAGTTGTTGGCGCCGTTGAGATCACAATTTTGTGCACCAAGTTTTTGGCGCCGTTGCCGAGGATTGTTCGAGTTTGGACAACTGACGGTTCATCTTGTTGCTCAGATTAGGTAATTTTATTTTATTTTTAAAGCTTTTTATTTTCAAAAAAATTTTTCAAAAAAACAATTTCTATTTTATTCTTCAGAATTTTTAAGAATGAATTCTAGAGTTTCATGAGATATGTTGAATCCTGGCTGGCTGTTAAGCCATGTCTAATCTTTTGGACCGAGGTTTCACTTATCCTTAGAAGAGCTTATTTGTCTTTCTCAGCAATTTAGCTGTTGTATGTAATGATCTGCTAATGCTTGTCTAGCCATTGGCCATGTCTAGTGTTTTGGACCGAAGCTTTCACTGAAAGCTTGGCTGGCTAGTAAACCATGTCTAATTCCTGGACCGGAGCTTTAGACTAACATTGCATGATTCCTGGAATTCTTATTAAAAATTTTGAAATCTTTATTTTCTTTTCCAAAATAATTTTCGAAAAATACAAAAAAAATTAATAAAATCATAAAACCAAAAATAATTTTGTGTTTATTGTTTAAGTCTAGTGTCAAATTTTAAGTTTGGTGTCAATTGCATCTTTTTAATTTCTTAAAAATTTTCGAAAATTCATGCATGTGTCCTTCATGATCTTCAAGTTGTTCTTGATGATCTTCTTTGTTTGATCTTTGCATTTTCTTGTTTTGTGTCTTTTCTTATTTTTCATATGCATTTTCAATTTATTAGTGTCTAAGGTTTAAAAATTTTTAAGTTTGGTGTATTGCATATTTTTCTTTTCTTAAAAATTTTCAAAAATAAGTTCTTGGTGTTCATCTTGACATTCAAAGTGTTCTTGCATGCATTTTTATTTTGATCTTAAATTATTATGTGTTGTTTCATTTTTGTTGTTTAATAGAAAAAGAGAAAAACATAAAAATGATATCTTTTTTTTCTCTTTCTTCATTAAAAATTCAAAAATCAAAAAAATATCTTTCCCTTTTTATTCTCATAAATTTCGAAAATTTTGAATTGATTTAGTTAAAAAGTTTTAAAATTTAGTTGTTTCTTATTAGTCAAGTCAAAATTTTCAATTTAAAAATCCTATCTTTTCAAAACTTTTTCAAAAATCAAATCTTTTTCAATTTTCTTTTATGATTTTCGAAAATTTTAAAAATGATTTTCAAAATCTTTTTTCTTAATTTCATTTCATAATTTCAGAATCTTTACTAACAATTCATGTGATTGATTCAAAAAAATTTTAAAGTTTGTTACTTGCCTATTAAGAAAGGTTCAATCTTTAAATTTTAGAATCATATCTTTTAGTTTCTTATAAGTCAAGTAATCAACTTCAATTTTCAAAATCAAATCTTTTTAAATTTCTTTTTCAAATCTTTTTCAAAATGATTTTCAATCATATCTTTCAATCATATCTTTTTCAAAATCAATTTCAAAATCTTTTCTAACTTCTTATCTTTTCAAAAACTGATTTTCAAATCTTTTTCAATTAACCACTTAACTTTTTGTTTGATTTTAAAATTCTTATCTTTTTCAAAAACCATCTAACTACTTTTCTCTTTCTAATTTTCGAAAATCATTAACTTCTTTTTCAAAATTCTTTTTAATTAACTAATTGTTTCAAATTTTAATTTTAATTTTATTTCTTCTCCTAATTTTCAAATTCTAACTATTTTTTAATAAAAACAAAAATATTTTTATTTTATTTTAATTAAATTCGAATTCTTCTCCCTCTCATCTCTTTCTATTTATTTATTTGCTAACACTTCTCTTCTACTCTTCTACTCTTCTCTTCTTCTACTCACATAAGGGAATCTCTATCCTGTGACATAGAGGATTCTATATTTTCTTTGTTCTCTTCTTTTTTTCATATGAGCAAGAACAAGGATAAGAACATTTTTGTTGAAGCTGATCCTGAACCTGAAAGGACTCTGAAGAGGAAGCTAAGGGAAGCTAAGGCACAACCCTCTGGAGAGGACTTGACAGAAATTTTCGAAAAAGAAAGAGACATGGCCGAACCTAATAACAATGGTGGAGATGCAAGGAAGGTGCTTGGTGATTTCACTACACCAACTTCCAATTTCTATGGAAGAAGCATCTCAATTCCTGCAATTGGAGCAAACAACTTTGAGTTTAAGCCTCAATTAGTTTCTCTAATGCAGCAGAATTGCAAGTTTCATGGACTTCCAATGGAAGATCCTCATCAATTTTTAGCTAAATTCTTACAAATCTGTGACACTGTCTTGACCAATGGAGTTGATCCCGAGGTCTACAGGCTTATGCTTTTTCCATTTGCTGTAAGAGACAGAGTTAGAACATGGTTGGATTCACAACCTAAGGAAAGCCTAAACTCTTGGGATAAGCAGATCAGTGCTTTCCTAGCCAAATTCTTTCCACCTCAAAAGATGAGCAAGCTTAGAGTGGAAATCCAAATCTTTAGACAGAAGGAAGGAGAGTCCCTCTATGAAGCTTGGGAAAGATATAAGCAACTGATTAAAAGGTGTCATTCTCACATGCTTCCAGAATGGAGCATCATGTGTATATTCTATGATGGTCTGTTTGAGTTGTCAAAAATGTCATTGGACCATTCTGCAGGAGGATCTCTTCATCTGAAAACCCCTGCAGAAGCTCAGAAACTCATTGAAATGGTTGCAAATAACCAGTTCATGTACACCTTTGAGAGGAATCCTGTGAACAATGGGACGCCTCAGAAGAAGGGAGTTCTTGAAATTGATACTCTGAATGCCATATTGGCTCAGAACAAAATATTAACTCAGCAAGTCAATATGATTTCTCAGAGTCTGAATGGATTGCAAGCTGCATCCAACAGTACTAAAGAAGCATCTTCTGAAGAAGAAGCTTATGATCCTGAGAACCCTGCAATGGCAGAGGTGAATTACATGGGAGAACCCTATGGAAACACCTATAATCCTTCATCGAGAAATCATCCAAATTTCTCATGGAAGGACCAACAGAAGCCTCAACAAGGCTTCAATAATAATGGTGGAAGAAATAGGTTTAGCAATAGCAAGCCTTTTCCATCATCTTCTCAGCAACAGATAGAGAATTTTGAATAGAACCATTCTGGCCTGGCAACCATAGTTTCTGATCTATCCAAGACCACACTAAGTTTCATAAATAAAACAACATCCTCCATTAGAAATTTGGAGGCACAGGTGGGTCAGCTGAGTAAGAAGATTACTGAAACTCCTCCCAGTACTCTCCCAAGCAATACAGAAGAAAACCCCAAGAGAGAGTGCAAGGCCATAACCATAACCAATATGGCCGAACCTGGAGAGAGTGAGGAGGACATGAGTCCCAGTGAGAAAAGCCTCATGGGACGTCCTCTGGACAGAAAGAAGTTTCCCTTTAAGGAACTAAAGGAATCTGAGGCTCATACAGAGACCATAAAGATTCCATTGAACTTCTTTCTGCCATTCATGAGCTTGGATGAATATTCTTTCTCTAAAGAGGATGAAGACATCACTAAAGATCAAGTTGCTAAGTATCTAGGAGCAATCATGAAGCTGAATGCCAAGTTATTTGGTAATGAGACTTGGGAGGATGAACCCCCCTTGTTCACTAATGAACTGAGTGCATTAATGAGGCAGACATTACCTCAAAAGAAACCGGATCCCGGAAAATTCTTCATACCTTGTACCATAGGCACCATGACCTTTGAAAAGGCTTTGTGTGACCTGGGGTCAAGGATAAACCTCATGCCACTCTCTGTAATAGAGAAACTGGAAATCTTTGAGGTACAAGCTACAAGAATCTCACTAGAGATGGCAGACAAATCAATGAAACAGGCTTATGGACTAGTAGAGGACGTGCTAGTAAAGGTTGAAGGCCTTTACATCCCTGCTGATTTCATAATCCTAGACACTGGGAAGGATGAGGATGAATCCATCATCCTTGGTAGACCCTTCCTAGCCATAGCAAAAGCTGTGATTGATGTTGACAGAGGAAAGTTGGTCCTTCAGTTGAATGAGGACTACCTTGTATTCAAGACTCAAGGTTCTCCTTCTGTAAACATGGAGAGGAAGCATGAAAAGCTTATCTCAATACAGAGTCAAACAAAACCCCCATATTCAAACTCTAAGTTTGGTGTTGAGAGGCCCCAACCCTGCTCTGATTATCTGTGAGGCTCCATGAGAGCTCACTGTCAAGCTATTGACATTAAAGAAGCGCTTATTGGGAAGCAACACAATGTTATTTAATTATATATATTTATTTTCCATTGCTATTTTATGTTTTCTTTAGGTTGATGATCATGTGAAGTCACAAAAATAACTGAAAAATCAGAAATAGAATGAAAAATAGCATTAAAAACAGCTCACCCTAGAGGAAGAGCTTACTGGCATTTAAACGCCAGTAAGAGTAGTAGAATGGGCGTTAAACACCCAGTCTGGCACCATTCTGGGTGTTTAACGCCGGAACAGAGCATCAATTTGGCGTTAACGCCAAGAAAGGGAGAAAAGCTGGTGTTAAACGCCAGAAACAAGCAGCAACCTGGCGTTTAATGCCAGAATTGCATTCTAAGGGCGTCTTGCACGCCTAAATAGAGTAGGGATGCTAAGTCCTTGACCCCTCAGGATCTGTGGACCCCACAGGATCCCCACCTACCTCACCATTCAAATTCAAACCATTTTCCTCCCAAACCCACCCATTCACACACCTCCATCTTCTCCATCTTCTCCACCTCTTTCTTCTTTTGCTCGAGGACGAGCAAACTTTTTAAGTTTGGTGTGGAAAAAAAGTGTTGCTTTTTGTTTTTTCCATAACCATTTATGGCACCTAAGACCGGAGAAACCTCTAGAAAGAGGAAAGGAAAGGCAAAAGCTTCCACCTCTGAGTCATGGGAGATGGAGAGATTCATCTCAAAGGTCCATCAAGACCACTTCTATGAAGTTGTGGCCAAGAAGAAGGTGATCCCTGAGTTCCCTTTCAAGCTCAAAAGGAATGAGTATCCGGAGATTCTCCATGAGATTAGAGAAGATCAAAGAGCTATGAGGGAGGAGCAACAAAAGCAAGGAAGAGACATAGAGGAGCTCAAAAGCACCATTGGTTCTTCAAGAGGAAGAAGACGCCACCCTCACTAAGGTGGACCCATTCCTTAATCTCCTTGTCTATTTATTTTTTCTGTTTTCGTTCTCTATGCTTTATTTTTATTTATGTTGTGTCTTCATTACATGATCATTAGTGTCTAGTGTCTATGCCTTAAAGCTATGAATGTCCTATGAATCCATCACCTTTCTTAAATGAAAAATGTTCTAAAAGCAAAAGAACAAGTACATGAATTTCGAATTCATCCTTGAGATTAGTTTAATTATTTTGATGTGGTGGCAATACTTTTTGTTTTTTGAATGAATGCTTGAACAGTGCATATTTTTGATATTGTTGTTCATGAATGTTAAAATTGTTGGCTCTTGAAAGAATGATGAAAAAGGAGAAATGCTATTGATAATCTGAAAAATCCTAAAATTTATTCTTGAAGCAAGAAAAAGCAGTGAAGAACAAGGCTTGCAAAAAAAAATGGCGAAAATAAAAGGAAAAAAAAGAAAGAAAAAGAAAAAGCAAGTAGAAAAAGTCAAGAGCTCTTTAAACCAAAAGGCAAGAGCAAAAAGCCAGTAACCCTTTAAACTAAAAGGCAAGGGTAAAAAGAATCCAAGGCTTTGAGCATCAGTGGATAAGAGGGCCCAAAGGAATAAAATCCTGGCCTAAGCGGCTAAACCAAGCTGTCGCTAACCATGTGCTTGTGGCGTGAAGGTGTCAAGTGAAAAGCTTGAGACTGAGCGGTTAAAGTCGTGATCCAAAGCAAAAAGAGTGTGCTTAAGAACCCTGGACACTTATAACTGGGGACTCTAGCAAGGCTGAGTCACAATCTGAAAAGGTTCACCCAGTTATGTGTCTGTGGCATTTATGTATCCGATGGTAATACTGGAAAACAAAGTGCTTAGGGCCACGACCAAGACTCATAAAGTAGCTGTGTTCAAGAATCAACATACTGAACTAGGAGAATCAATAACACTATCTGAATTCTGAGTTCCTATAGATGCCAATCATTCTGAACTTCAAAGGATAAAGTGAGATGCCAAAACTGTTTAGAGGCAAAAAGCTACAAGTCCCGATCATCTAATTGGAGCTAAGTTTCATTGATATTTTGGAATTTATAGTATATTCTCTTCTTTTTATCTTATTTGATTTTCAGTTGCTTGGGGACAAGCAACAATTTAAGTTTGGTGTTGTGATGAGCGGATAATTTATACACTTTTTGGCATTGTTTTTACGTAGTTTTCAGTATGTTTTAATTACTTTTTAGTATATTTTTATTAGTTTTTATTCAAAATTCACATTTCTGGACTTTACTATGAGTTTGTGTGTTTTTCTGTGATTTCAGGTATTTTCTGGCTGAAATTGAGGGACCTAAGCAAAAATCTGATTCAGAGGCTGAAGAAAGACTGCAGATGCTGTTGGATTCTGACCTCCCTACACTCGAAATGGATTTTCTAGAGCTATAGAAACCCGATTGGCGCGCTCTCAATTGCGTTGGAAAGTAGACATCCTGGCTTTCCAGCAATATATAATAGTCCATACTTTACCCGAGTTTTGACGACGCAAACTGGTGTTCAAACGCCAACTTCCTGCCCTATTTTGAAGTTAAACGCCAGAAACAGGTTACAAACCAGAGTTAAATGCCAGAAATAGGCTGCAACTTGGTGTTTAACTCCAAGAGAAGTCTCTACACGTGTAAAGCTCAATGCTCAGCCCAAGCACACACCAAGTGGGCCCCGAAAGTAGATTTCTGCATCATTTACTTATATCTGTAAACCCTAGTAACTAGTTTAGTATAAATAGAACTTTTTACTATTGTATTTACATCTTTGGATCATTTTTGAGACTATCTTTGTATCACTTTTGATCTCTAGATCACGTTTAGGGGGCTGGCCATTCGGCCATGCCTGGACCATTATCACTTATGTATTTTCAACGGTGGAGTTTCTACACACCATAGATTAAGGTGTGGAGCTCTGCTGTTCTTCCTGAATTAATGCAAAGTACTATTATTTTTCTATTCAACTCAAGCCTATTTCTTCTCTAAGATATTCATTCGCACACAAGAATATGATGAATGTGATGATTATGTGACACTCGTCACCATTCTCACCTATGAACGCATGCCTGACAACCACTTCCGTTCTACATGCAAACAAGCTTGAATGTGTATCTCTTGGGTTTCTAATCTAAGATTAAAACCTTCGTGGTATAGGCTAGAATTATTGGCGGCCATTCTTGAGATCCGGAAAGTCTAAACCTTGTCTGTGGTATTCCGAGTAGGATCTGGGATGGGATGACTGTGACGAGCTTCAAACTCGCGAGTGTTGGGCATAGTGACAGACGCAAAAGGATCAATGGATCCTATTCCAACATGATCGAGAACCAATAGCTGATTAGCCATGCGGTGACAGCGCATTCGGACCATTTTCACTGAGAGGACGGACGGTAGCCATTGACAACAGTGATCCCCAACATACAGCTTGCCATGGAAAGGAGTATGAATGATTGAATGGAGGCAGTAGGAAAGCAGAGATTCAGAAGGAACAAAGCATATCCATACGCTTATCTGAAATTCTCACCAATGAATTACATAAGTATCTCTATCTTATTTTATATTCTATTTATCTTTTAATTACCAAAACCTCATTACCATTTGAATCTGCCTGACTGAGATTTACAAGGATGACCATAGCTTGCTTCAAGCCGACAATCTCCGTGGGATCGACCCTTACTCACGTAAGGTTTATTACTTGGACGACCCAGTGCACTTGCTGGTTAGTTGTGCGGAGTTGTGAAAAGGAGTTGAGATTACAATCTTGTGTACCAAGTTGTTGGCGCCGTTGAGATCACAATTTCGTGCACCAAATATCTTATCATTGCAAACACATCAACCTAGTAACGTTTTAATTATTTTCTTTTCATGTGAATTAAACAATCAACCAACTTCTCTATCCACCTGAATAAGATCTACAAGATAACCATAGCTTGCTTCAAATCATAATCCTCGTGGGATCGACCTTGACTCACTCAGGTATTACTTGGACAACCCAGTGCACTTGCTGGTTCAGTTGTACGAAGTTTGAGAATTCGTGCACCAAGCTTTTGGGGCCGTTGCAGGGGATTGTTCGAGTTTGGACAACTGACGGATTATCTTGTTGCTTAGATTAGGTAATTTTCTTTTCTTTACAGATTTAGTTTTATTTTATATGAGTCTTTTATTTTCTTTTCGAAAAGTATTCAAAAATCTTTTCTTTTCTTTATCAATCTTTATTTTTGGTTTGAGTCTTTTGTTCTTGTTCTTGTTCGAATTTCTTTGAGTCTTTTTTCAATACAAAATTTCAAAAATAGTGTCTTTTGTTTGAGTTTGTGTCAATTTTTAAGTTTGGTGTCTTCTTATGTCTTTTCTTTATAATTTTTGAAAATTGTGTCTTTGGTTTTCAAAAATTTTAAGTTTGGTGTCCTTCGCATGTTCTTGTTTTCCTTGAATTCTTTGAGTTTTGTTAAGAATTATTATCAATAATATCTATGTGATTATTATTATTATTTGTGAATGTTTGAATTATGACTTTAATGAACAAACAAAAAAAAATTTCTGGAATTTTCTTAAAACTGAAACGCGAACTCGATACAAAGGCTCAGTAATTAAGTAGTTAATATTAGAAAAGGTCACGTAACATTCTTTCTAGTAGAAATACCCTGACTTAAGCAAGGTATTTTGCTGGAAGGGATGTTACAATATGGTATCAGAGCAGTCTTTCCTGTAGAGCCTTGGGAATGAACTGACTATGCTTCATTGCATACTCTGAGTGTCTATCATGCCTTAAGACTTGTCTTGGTGACGAGAGTTTTTGTTTGATATGCATGACTGTCTGATGATTAACGCTATTAGTTTACCATTGCATACCTCATGGTATCAAGTTTGGCCAACTTAATACTAATGACTTATGTATATGGGAACACTAATGGGTTATCATAGACGAAATAGCAGTGATAGGTAACGCGAATCACGAGGTTTTGGGGACGTTAGAAACTAAATTCTAGAGATTAGTTTCGTTTCGACGTATGCTCTTTATTCGTGCTTAGTGTTATCTCTTTCTCTACTAATTGTATTGGAATTTCTAGTTTCTGATCTCTTTCTTGCTAATCTTGTATTATCATTCGTGCATATCCTTGCTTGACTCTGTATCTAGTTGTTGTTTGAATCTTTTGAAACATTTATCCTATACCTTACCAACTCTATGCTCCTTGCTTTGAACTTGGATTTATTTCGGTGCAACATATCATTTCTTGTAATTTCCTTCTTGAGTACTTGTTTCAGATTCTCTTCGAGAAAAATTTCAATTTAAATCTTTTCTTACTTGACTGTATCCACAACCCTTGCTTAAATTTTGATGGGATTGTTTTTAATTCAGCCTAGACTTTCTTACATAAACTCTGAAACTTCTTTATATGGTTTAATTGTGATATACCACTTATCTTTTATTGATTTACAGAAAATTTTATTTTAGAATTTATTCTTTGAATAGAAGCTAATTTTCTTCCAACTTTACTATAATTTTATGACTATCCATACCTAATTATATACTTGTATCCTTCAAAATTTTTAAAGAAAATATTTTGTCCTTAGTGCCAAACAAGCTTTAACTTACAAACCTCACATGATTTGTTTTAATTTGAAATTAAATCGGTATGACATATTGTTTATACTTAGTTTAGTACTTTTTGAAAATGTTGGATTTAAATATTTTCTTTTGAAAAAGATAAACTATTTTCCTCTATTTCAAGTTGAAGTTGTTTTAAATTGTTGTTCTATTTTTCTTAATAATGTTCATACCGAAACTCTTCGATTCAAACTTTCTTCCTAAACTTTCAAAATTAACTCTCCTTATGATATATTTCATTGCTTATATACATCCTTGTTTGTTGATAATCTTACGTATTCTTTCAAATCCTTGCGAAATACCATCCTTATTTAACTGTGAACCTAAGTATTCTCCTGATTTTTCGTAAATATCGTTGTGCCATTTGTCCTTCTCTTCTCAAGTTTCGTATTGCTTATACGATAGTTCTTAGGGACGCGATTTGTGCGTATGGAAAGTGAATCTGGTCAGTATATGAATTTATAAGGAGTTGTGGAGTTTTGAGGCGACGAGAAGTGATCATGCTTTGTTAAGAGTTCTGAGCGAACATTGTGCCTATTTAATTTTAGATTTTGAAATTTGGTTTGCGTCAAGTTATTTTTATTAACTTTTGCATCACCTAATATATTTTCTTTTGTGTTTGTGATATAATTTTCTTAGTATCTTTAAAATATTCAAAAGGGGATGTGAATATGAATCTTATCTCCATCTTATATCAATTTTCGAGGGCGAAAATTTTTGTAAGTTGGATAGAATGTAACATCCCGCATTTTTGAAAATCTAAATATAAATAAATTGTGATTTTATCTTATTAAGTTTAAACTTTATAATTTTAGAAATTATTTTGTTAGAAATAATTAAATAGATTCGGAGATAGTTTTATTTTGAAATCAATTAATATTTTTAAGTAATCTTATTATAATAGAATATTTTGTATAATTTTAGTAATTGAAAAATAAGAAAGAATTGTATAATTTAATTTAAGTAACTTTTATTCTGAAAATGTTACGATTTATTTTATTGATTTGATATCTTATTTTATAAATTAATCAATTGAGAGTAATTAAATTAGTTTACTAATATTTGGAGTTAATTCAATTAATATTTTTGTGTAAATTCTTATAATTGGTTATTTTATATAATTTCAAATTAGAATTCAGTAATGAAGGTGTTATATAATTAAATTTAAGAAAATTTCTATTATGAATAAATTATGATTTATTTTATTAGTTTGAGCTCTTAGAGATTAATTTACTAGAAAATGATTAAATTAATTTTTATAAATACTTTGGGTTTAATTTAATTAAGGTTTATGTACAACCTTTACTATAGTTAGTTATTTTATATAAATTAGAATTAAAATTTTGGTAATAGAAAATAATGAAAAAATTATATCATATAATCTGAATAATTGATATTCTCGGATTTAAGCTGTATTTTATAAAAATAAGATTAGTATGTTTATTTTATGATTTAAATTAGAAATAATTATTTGAACTTATTGATAAATTAATAAAGTTATACGTGTTCCAAAATTAATTTTTACAAGATTATATTTGAATCCTAAATTATCATACTATCTCAAATATTTTGTAAATTTGTTATATTCCCTATATATATATATATATATATATATATATATATATATATATATATCACAAAACTCCTGAATCCCTAATTGCTACCTAAATCCCTAATCGTACATACATACAAAAAAAAGAAAGGGAAACAGAAGAGGAAAAAAAGAAAGGGAAACAGAAGAGGAAAGGGGAAGACAGAGGAGAAGAGAGGGAGGAGGAAGGAGCGACGCGGCCGAGACCTTACCGCCGCCGCTGTTGTGCTGCACGTGAGAGTGAGAGAGAGAGACACACAGAATGAGCGTCGCGAGAATCAAGGGAGGGAGGCACGGTTCGGTCCTATTGCCGTAGCGGGTTACGCCTGATCACCATCGCAGAAGCTCCATCGTCGCTGTTGCACATAAGAGGAGGAGATGACATCGTTGATTTTGATTCTGTCTAAGCCCGCATCGCTGCTAGAATTACGAAACGCAGAGGGAAAGGGCGAGACGTGTGGGAAAGAGTGACGCATGGAGGAGGGACCTTTCATCTGCCGCCGCGGCCGCCGGAATCTTTGGTCACCGCCATCATTAGTGGTGAGTCAGTTAAGCCCTAGCCATGAGAACCACTATCTCTGAACCCTTGTCACTCTGTAAATACCTTGTATCTACCTCTGATGTTCTTGGCTATGTTATGTTTGTTGGAGCTTGTCTCAATGGAGCCACTGGCGGGGTGTTGCTGCTGCCGGAACCACCGCGGGGTGTTGCTAGGAATTGCTGCTGCCCTGCTTCCGCTAAACTTAGGTTTAACATCCATTGGCCTGGGTTAGCCTTTTCCCCTTATTTCTGCTCCAATTACACGCTCTATTCTGCCGATTTCTTATTAAACTGCTTGTTCCTGTTTTAATTCAAATTTGGCTTGTGCTCTGTTTTAAATTTCCAGAGCCGCTTCTGCTTTCGATTCTATTGAATTTGAAATCTTCGTTTCGTTGCAACCATGATCACTGTTGTGGGAGCTAACGCCGCTGCTATCTTGATTGAAACTGTTGCATAGCTAGTATTGGTCCAGCCAGCTGCCTCGCTATAATCCCGCCTCCGGGTTCTTTTAATCGCGACATCGAGGTAGGGGGTTTAAAACGATTTCAATTTAAGAATGCCTACAAGGTTTAGTGAATAACTGCAAATAGATTTAATATCTGTGAGTAATTGATTGACTACTTGAATATTGAATTGTGGCTGAAATTGTGATTGGAATGGTTGAGATTGTTTTTTGGAATTGTTGATTAGTGATATTGATTGATTATGTGGATTGGGAATTGTTTGATGACTAATTGTTGAGAATTTCTGAATTTTAATGGGTTATGTTGGATTTGTTGCCGTTGAGCTGTTATTTGGTATATTGTAATGTTAGTGAACTTGGTTGGTGGTTGATTTGGAGTTAGTTTTGAGGGGTATTGAAGGGTTGGATTTTGAATACAAAATGGTTTGCTGAAAATTAGGTTCTCTTGAAATTAAACGGCAACTTTGAAAGTGAATCAGTGGCTCTATAGTGACTAAAATGATGAGAATTTAAATGTTAAGTAAATTATATTAAGTGTGATTGTTGAGATTTAATGTTGAAGGTTTCATATTAACTGGAACATTAGTTATGATTTTTCAAAGTTAAGTCGTGAATCTGATTTTCTGCACTACTTTAAATGAAATTAGAAACTTTGAAAAGCTATAACTAATTCTATGATTATCAGAATTGCGTAGAACCAAGTCCGGATTAAGCTTGGGAATATAGGGAGCTGAACTGGTGAATTTGAGACTTTTTCATTAAGTTTATGATTTATGGTAAATTTTTGAATTATGGATGTCAAATCTGGTTTTTCTGCAGAACGTTTAACACAACAGCAACTTGTTTCTTCTATTGGAAATTTTTCAGTTTAAATTTTGAAATGGAACAAATTTTAAATTAAACTCTGGTCCTAGTACTTTAATTTCATAAAAATTTAAAATTGTTAGAGTTGTGGTTTTAAAGATATGAATTTTTAAAGTAAGATGTATTATGCAGTAAAAGTCAGGTTTTGTTTTCTAAGTCAGTAACTTTGAGACTTTATAATTTTTAATTCTAGAATGATATTAAGATGAAACCAATTGGAGGTGAAAGTTGAGTATGTTTAGTATATATGATTCAAATTTCAGGGTTTTCCATGTTTTAATAAATGAGTTATGGGACTTGGAAGAGGTTGTGTTTAATGAATTGTAAAACAGATTTCTGCAGAAAATTAGCTAACTTCCAAGCTACGTAACTCCTTCATTAAAATTGGTATGACCCTGGAACCAATTGAGAAAGAAATTTGGGTAAGTTAAGTTTAACCACATTAATTTTGAAGGTGTTTGGATTTAATTTGTATTTTATATGAAATTTCAAATGTTGTATGCTGCTGCTGTCTTCTGGTTTTAAAACACTGCAGAACAGTCACGGTTTTGCTTATATTCTTGAAGCTAGAGTCAGCAAAAAATTATGATTTTTAATTTAATAGAAAGCTTAATCCGAGATGGTCGCATGGATATAAAGTTTGCGTGATTCCGAATTCATTTGATATTTTAAAAATAAAATGGAAATCAGGCTGTCAGGTTGTGTTGACAATTATTTTGGATATGGAATTTAAGAAATAGATTTTATATGCTATTATCAAATATTTTTGAGAATATATATACTGTTGTGGCAACTGCTGAAAGAGGCTGATGAAATGTTGAGAAAGAAGGAACCCGTAAGGGTGGCTAAGTCCTATTTTTAAAGGAGATTATGTCCAAATTTTTATAAAAGTAAAAGGACTTAATCAAAATGAATACTTGAGACTTGTTTAACAATAATAACTTTACTGATTCTTTTGAGAAAATATATTTGGTTTATAAAGTTGCTAGCAAGGACATGGGTTTTGTCCCGCTTGCATATTTACAATTACAAAAGAGTAAAGAGATAAAGGGAAAATGAGTAATATAGATACAGATGAAAGAGTATTCAGAGAAAAGTAAAGAGATACAGAGAACAGAACAACTAGAGTAGAGTAAAGAGATGCAGAAAAAAGAGAAACTAGAGTAGAGTAAAGATATATATATATATATATATTAGTTGCTTGATGCAACCCAGAGTTATATTTATATATATTAGTTGCTTAATGCAACACAGAGCTTCTGTAGGGAAACTAAGTTACCTACAGCCATTTTCTGCTTCCCCAGAGCAGAGCAGAGTATATATATATTTTCCTGCAGTAAGCAGAGGCTGTCTCAAATGAGCGGCTATTATTATATGCGCATTTATTTAGGAACGGAAAATCGTATTCGGAAAATCGGGATTACTCGTGACCGGATAAATGTCGGGATTGTGGGCAGCCAACCAACACATGAGCTCATGGCCTGTACTAGGACTAGACATTCATCATATGCATCTATGTGACATTGTCTGGGTGTATATTGTAATTGGTTTGCTTATGTGAATAATTCTGTTTAACTGCTAATTGCTATATTTGATGTAATTGCTCTTGATTGTGTTTGAATCTCTTTACTTGTGGTTGTATCTGATTGGCTGGGTTGTAGTGAATTGGGTGTTGATTGAATTGCTTGGGCCTAAGGCCGTGATTGGTTTGTGTTTGAGGTTTAGTAAAGTATGAAAGATTAAGCTGGTTCAGTATAGACTTAATGAACCTATGCTTGGAACAAATTAGTCATTCATACAGTCTAGGAAAACTTTTAAGACATATATAAAGTAAAATATGGGTTTAGGATTTTGGATAATTAATTGATGCTTCTAAAGAAGGTTTTAGATTTTTGAAAGTTGAGCCATTGGTTTTCAAAAGAAGTGTATATAAGGCGAGCGATGAATACTGCGAATGAAAGTAGTTTTCTTTTCAATGTCTCTAAATGAAATTAACTATTTGCGCTATATTCTTTACTTTCACGGCATTCTCGACCTCTACTGAGAACATGTGATTTGGTTCTCACCCCAAATTTTCCACCCTTTCAGCGACAGGTTTGAAGACCCAATTTGAAGCTACGAGCGATCAGTAGGTTTTCTTTATGGTTTTAATTGCTTTCATAGAATCCCCTCGCTATTGTCCTTTGAGAATTCATTTTACTTAAAGGGGTAGGTTTAGTATATTGTATTTAAGTTTTATTTGGTCTCTTTTGTATAAGAATTATTATCAATAATATCTATGTGATTATTATTATTTGTGAATGTTTGAATTATGACTTTAATGAACAAAAAAAAATTTTCTGGAATTTTCTTAAAACTGAAACGCGAACTCGATACAAAGGCTCAGTAATTAAGTAGTTAATATTAGAAAAGGTCACGTAACATTCTTTCTAGTAGAAATACCCTGACTTAAGCAAGGTATTTTGCTGGAAGGGATGTTACAGTACGAAGGTGTGGGATTTGTGCACTAAGTTTTTGGCGCCGTTGTTGGGGATTGTTCAAGTTTGGACAAACTGATGGATTGTCTTGCTCCCTAGATCAGGTAATTTATTTTCTTTTCTTGATCATTTTTAATTGAGTCTTTTGATTTTGTTTGAGTCTTTTGTTTTTATTTTCTTCTTCTTCTTTTTCGAAAAATTTAAAAACTCTTTCAAAAATATTTTTCTTTTCTTTATTTAATCTTTGTTCTTAGTTTGAGTCCTTTGTGTTTGATCTTGGTTAAATTTTCATTCTCTTTGAGTCTTTCTTTCAAAAAATTTTCAAAAATAGTTTCTTTGGTTAAATCTTGTGTCAAGTTTCTAAGTTTGGTGTCTTCTTGTTGTTTTTCTTTTAATTTTCAAAAATTTATGTTTAGTTTTCTAAAAATGTTAAGTTTGGTGTCTTTTATATGTTCTTGTGTTCTCTAAATTTTTTGAGTCTTGTTCTTGGTATTCTTGTCAATTTTGAAAGTGTTCTTGTGTCTTCTTTTTGTTTTGATCTTAAATTTTTTAAGTTTGGTGTCCCTTTGTGTTTTCCTCCAAATTTTCGAAAATTAGGGGCATTAGATCTAAATATTTTAAGTTTTGTGTCTTTTACTTATTTTTCTCTTTCCTCATTAAATTCAAAAATAAAAAAAATTTCTATTTTTATTTTTATTAAATTTTCAAAAATTTTAAATTAAAAATTTAGATTTTAATTTAAAATTTTTATCTTATTTTATCTTAGCTTTCAATTTTCAAAAAAAAATTAAATCTTTTCAAAATAAAAAATCTTATCTTTTTCAAATTTCAAAAATTCAAATTTCAATTTTCAAAATTTAAAATTTTAAAATTTCAAAATTCAAACTTTAATTACCTTTGTGCAACACTTAGTGTTCCAACCCTCTCTTTCTGTGCAGAGCTTTGCAGAGCTCCCAAACATCAATTCTAAGTTTGGTGCTGGGCAGCCATCAACAAGCTCTAAGCACAAAGGTACTAAGAAGAAAGTACCTAAAGGCTGGAAGGACAAGAAATTCCCAACTGAAGGCCTCTCACCTGGCATGAGAGTTGTCTTCACCAAAAAGCCAATCTTACCACATACAGTGAGTCGTATCCTGTCTCTAGAGCATGTGAAGATCATTCATGAGAAGACAGAAAGAAAGTTCACTTCAAGGGGCGAAAATATGAGCCCATACTCACCTCCGTAAGGAGCTAACCGTCAAGCTAATGACGTTAAAGAAGTGCTTGTTGGGAGGCAACCCAACCTTAATTAATTATTTATGTCCTTTTATTTTGTTTTATTTTTCTTTTAGGGTCATGATCATATGCAGTAGTCAGAACAGAGACAGAATTTACAGCAGTAAAAATAGAACACTTTGGATGGAGTGTTATTAAAGTTGAACGCCAGCCAAGGAGCTTTGGCTGGGTGTCCAATGCCCCAAATGGGTAGCATTGCTAGCGTTGAACGCCAGCCAAGGAGCAGACCCTGGGCATTCAAACGCCAGTGTGGAGGGCAGAAAATCTGAATTTTCTAGCCTCTCAAGACCAATGGGTCCCACAGCATCTTCACCTATCCACCTACTTTCACACTTCTCCATACACACTTCCCTATAAACCCTAGCCCAATCACATCCATACCACTTTCCCAAAACCATCATAACTCACACCAACCCCCACCCATTTCAAAATCAAATTTCCCACCCAAAACCCAACCCATGGTTGAACCCTACCCATCCCCACTCCTATAAATACCCCTCTTCATAACCTCTCATACACTCATAAACCCCACTTGGCCGAGCCCTCTCTCTCCCTCTATCTTCCTCTATTTTCTTCTTGTTCTACTTCATTCTTCTCTTTTCTTTATTTTTTCTCGAGGACAAGCAAAGTTTTAAGTTTGGTGTTGGAAAAGCACAACTTTTTTTTCTTTTCATTACCACTCATGGCACACAAGGTTGGAAACTCCTCTAGAAAGAGGAAAGGAAAGGTAGTAGCCACCTCCTCTGAATCTTGGGAGATGGAGAGATTTATCACCGAAGCTCATCAAGACCACTTCTATGAAGTAGTGGCAGAAAAGAAAGTGATCCCTGAGGTCTATTTCAAGCTCAAGAAGAATGAGTATCCAAAAATTCAAAGACAGATCCGGAGAAGAGGTTGGGAAGTCCTAACCAATCCCATTCAGGATGTTGAAATTCTAATGGTGCAAGAGTTCTATGCTAATGCATGGGTTACTAAAAACCATGACACTAGTGTGAACCTAAATCCAAGGAATTGGATCACCATGGTCTGAGGAAGAATCTTACATTTCAGCCCAGAAAGTGTAAGATTAGCGTTCAACTTACCTCTGATGCAAGGAGACCCACATCTTTACACTAGGAGAGTCAACTTTGATCAAAGATTGGATCAAGTGCTCACAGACATCTGTGTGAAAGGAGCACAGTGGAAAAGGGATTTCCAAGGCAAGCCCATTCAGCTAAGAAGGGTTGACCTAAAGCCCATTGCTAGAGGATGGTTGGAATTCATCCAACGTTCCATCATCCCTACTAGCAATCGGTCAGAAGTGACCATTGACAGAGCCATCATGATTCATTGCATCATGATTGGAAGTGAGGTATCCTCAAGAATTGTATAAGATAGCTGAGAGGCCTTCTAGCAATGCAAGATTGGCATTCCCACACCTCATCTGTCATTTATGCAATTCTGCTGGAATTGTCATAGAGAGAGATATCTCCATTGGGGAGGACAAGCCCATCACTAAGAAGAGGATGGAGCAAACTAGAGAGCATGCACAAGTGCCTGTGCAACCGCCTCAGCATGAGATCCTTGAGATACCTCAAGGAATGTATTTTCCTCCTCAAAACTATTGGGATCAATGGCAGACTTCTCTTGGAGAACTAAGCACTAACATGGAGCAATTGAGGGTGGAGCATCAAGAGCATTCCACCACCCTTAATGAAATAAGAGAAGATCAAAGAGCCATAAGAGAAGAACAAATGGCTATGTGGGAAGAGCAACAAAGGCAAAGGAGTGATATTGAAGAGATCAAGTATCACATTGGATCCTCAAGGAGGAGCACTAGCCGCCACCATTAAAGGTGGATTCGTTCTCTTTACTTCCTTTCCTTTTATTATTTTTTCTATTTTCTATTATGTTTTATCTGTTCTCTTGTTCTTGTTGCATTATCATTTGCATTTATGCCTTAAAGATGTAAAATGTTCCATATATCTCTCACCTTGCTTAAAAGAAAATTTTATTTAAAAAGAATTGAGAGATGCATGAATTTCAAGTTTAAAATAAGAATAGTTTAATTATGTTGATGTGGTGACATTACTTTTATTTTCTGAATGTATGAATGAACAGTGCATATTTGAAGTTGAAATTTTAGAATGTTGGTTCTTAAAAGAATAAAGAAAACTGAAAAGTATTATTGGTAATCTGAAAAATCTAAATAAATTTATTCTTGAAGCAAGAAAAAGCAGCAAAAAGAAAAAAACAAAAAGCATGCATGCGAAGAAAAAAGTGGCAAAAAAATAAATAAATAGAAAAAAAGGAGAAAAAGCAAGTAGAAAAAGCCAATAGCTCTTTAAACCAAAAGGCGAGAGCAAAAAGTCAGTAACCCTTTAAACCAAAAGGCAAGGGTAAAAGGATCCAAGGCTTTGAGCATCAGTAGATAGGAGGGCCTAAAGGAATAAAATCCTACCCTAAGCAGCTCAACCAAGCTGTCCCTAACCATGTGCTTGTGATGTGAAGGTGTCAAGTGAAAAACTTGAGACTGAGCGGTTAAAGTCGTGATCCAAAGCAAAAAGAGTGTGCTTAAGAACTCTGGACACCTATATCTGGGGAATCTAGCAAAGCTGAGTCACAATCTGAAAAGGTTCACCCAGTTAAAGTGTTTGTGGCATTATTATATCCGGTGGTAATACTGGAAAATAAGGTGCTTAGGGTCACGGTCAAGACTTTGAAAGCTGTGTTCAAGAATAAAAAAGAACTTAACTAGAAGAGTCAAAAATATCATCTGGATTCTAAGTTCCTAAAGATACTAACCATTCTGAGTTTCAATGGATAGTGAGATGCCAAAACTATTCAGAAGCAAAAAGCTATTAAGTCCCGCTCATCTAATTGAAACTAAGCTTCATTGGAAACTTAGAGATTTATTGTATCTTAATTTAAATTTTTATCCTACTGTGTTTTTAGTTTCTTGGGGACAAGCAACAGTTTAAGTTTGGTGTTGTGATGAGCGGATATTTTATACGCTTTTTGGCATCATTTTCATACAGTTTTTAGTATGTTTTGTTTAGTTTTTATTATATTTTTATAGGTTTTAGTGTTAAAATCACATTTCTGGATTCTACTATGAGTTTGTGTATTTTTATGCAATTTTAGGTAATTTCTGGCTGAAATTGAGGAGTTGGAGCAAAAGTCTGATTTAGAGACAGAGAAAGCACTGCAGATGCTGTCCAGATCTGACCTTCTTGCACTCGGAAGAGCTTTTTTGGAGCTACAGAAGTACAAATGGAGCGTTCTCAACGACTATGGAAAGTTGACTTCCAGAGCTTTTCTACAATGTATAATAGTCCCAACCTCCTGCCCCCTTCCAGGCGTCCAGCGCCCAAAGAGCACAGTCCAGCGTCCAAACGCCCAGAGAGGACCCCCTAGCCAGCGTTCAACGCCCTAGAGGCCTCATAGCACGTGAATCTCATCAAAGTTCAGCCCAAACACTCACCAAGTGGACCCCAGAAGTGGATTTTAGCGCTAAAAAGATTGTTTTACCATTACTCGTCATTTGTTTAGTATTTAAGGGATTAGATTTATGTAATTCAGATCTCTTTTACCACTTTACACATTTATCATTATATTTTCCTTTTAGTATGAGTTTCTAAACCTCCTAGGTTGAGGGGAGGAGCCCTGCTGATTCCTATGAATTAATAAAAGTATTACTGTTTCTTCTTCGATCCGTGTTTGATTTATTTCTAAGATGCATACTCGTTCTTCAACATGGTGAATAGGATGATCAATGACAATCAGCTCTGTTCATCATACTAGGACCGCGTGCCTGACAACCACCCATGTCCACTTGGGTTTGTGTGAATACGTGACTAGAAATCGTAAACCACCAACTTGATTATGCATCTCTCAGACGGCTAATCCACGACTTCGTTGGGGACTTCTCGAGACACCAATTCAGCCGATTTCTGGGGAGATTAGGGTCTCTGTGGTATAGGCTAGAACCCACAGAAGCAGCATTCTCTGATCCAAAAGATTCGACCTTTGTCTGTGGCTTTTTGAGTAGGATCACCAAGAGAATGAACTGCTAGAGCTTTACCCTCCGTCAGATTGGATGACCACGGATAATGGCATTGATCACATACAGCCTGCTATAGAAGAAATCACTCACAAAAAAAGAATACAGTAATACCAGAGTTAATTCAGAAAGACAAAACAACTCCAATCCTTAATCATATTCCTATTATTGATTCCCTTCTAATATACAAAGTATTTTATTAGTTACATGTCAACCTAGTTTAGATCTCACAAATCCAACAACTGCTGATTTCGCCTGACTAAAACCTGCAAGATAACCATAGCTTGCTTCAAACCACATTCCTCGTGGGATCGACCCTGACTCGCTCAGGTATTACTTGGACAACCCAGTGCACTTTCTGGTACATCTGTACGAAGGTGTGGGGATTCGTGCACCAACTGTGCGAGAATGATAAAAATAGTAGAAAAGATTAAGAAAATAATTAGAATATAAAACCAGGCACTAATTTTAAAGGTTTGACCCAAAATTGAGCCAAACGGGCCAAAAAATACTAACGGGTTAGATTGGGCCCAAGATGGGTCCAAGCCCAACATATATATCACTCATTAATGAACCCTTTCAGCCACAAACACACTCACATAAGGGTTGAGTGGCTGAAGTGAAGTGAGAGCAAAAGGGACAGTGTCACTATTCATCCTCCACTTTCGGTGGCCATAATAACTACGGTGCTCCGATTCGCGTGCCGTCAGCGGCTACGTGAAGCTCTCGCTGAGTCTGTTAGTTTCATCTAACTTGTGTTGCAAAAATTTTGAAATTGAAACCCTAAGAAATTCAGAAATGTAGGTGTTGATTTTGTGTAAATTTTTGTGTTTTGATTTATTAGGTGGTATCTAAGGTTGGGCTATTGGTGGTTTGTGGCCCAAACACCATCGGAGAAGGTAAGGAAACTCTTTACCTTGTAAATTTGTGAAATTTATGAACCCTAAGCGTTGATTTATGACAAAATTATGTATGTCTAGCTTGACTTATGAATTATTGGAGCTTTGGATGAATTATTGGTGATTGGAGACTTCGTGTGGACACAAATTTGGTGTATAGCACATATTGCGAATCAGTCAAGGTATGGTTTCGGTTTCCTCTATATAATATGTAAAATATTTTTGGACACTTAGGCTAGTAGACCTTAGGATAGGATTGAATTGGTTGAGATCATTGTTGACGTATGATAATTTTGATGATTGCGATTACTTCGGTGAATGATGATGTTGATGTATGATGTGGGATTGGATAATGATGATTTTGAGAATTGTTAATGAATTATGAGGTTCGTCGATGTTGATAGAGGATGGTGGAATGATATTTTATGATGTAAATTATTGAGATTTGAGTTTACTTGTAGACTTTGGTGTGTGGAATGGATGATTTTATGTGTTGCTAGGTTATAAAGTGATGAAAAGGTATACGAATATGATTTAGGTACATTAAGACTATTTTGAATGTGGAATAAGTGATTTTGGATTGAGAGTTTGGTAGAATTGAGGTTTAAAGGTTTTTGGTGAAAATAGATTTTTGACGAGCATTGACGGATCATATTTTGAACTATAGTTTTTGAAATTGAGTGAACTTTGTATCAAATTGAAGATAATTCAAAGAGCTTTAAAATGGTATATATTTTATGGAAATCGGAATTTTATAGAAAAAATATATGATCATTGGAAGTTGGTGTCAAAAATATGATTTCTGTGATGTTGCATAAATTGTGAGTTAGGGTTTGTGTGCGTACGCACAATGCTGTGCGCGTGCTTTGAGCAGAGACCATGTTTTTACTTGTGCGTACTCACACCCTTGTGCGTACACGCACCCTGTAAAATTTTGAAAATATGCGTACACACAACATCGTGCGTACGCACATGCTAGGAAGTGCCTTCTGTCGAGGGCGTTCGCACGTATCCATGTGTGCACTCAAAATGGAAAACTTTACCTTCTGTGCATACGCAAAACCTCTATAAAAAAAACCCTTATTTTTAACTGTTTTACCTTCTCAGCAATCTTATGAACTTCTGTGAAGCTTATCTAGGGTGCCTTAACTTGTTTTTAGGCTTTGAGACATAGAAAATACCATAAGTAAGTTAACTAGATAATTTCAGGAAAAAATTTTAGAAGACGGAGCCTTAGGATTATGAAGTACTGAGGGTAGATTAGTTGAGTGAAGTGGTAGGGTACTATAAACACAATTGATATGATGAAATTGTCTAGTTGTGGATTTGATGATGCTTGAGATGAGTCTAGGACTCAGAGTGGACCGAGTATTGAAAAATGGTTTTTGAAAACCACTGATATACTATTTTACACTGACATTGTTGAGACGTTATGCACCTGGCAAGGACGGTTGGTTAATCCCGCTTGTCGAGGTCGTGACAGCGGTGTAAGGACGGTTGGTTTAGCCCGCTTACATTGAGATGTGAGGTCTGTGGCAGAGTATCCCACTCGTATCCTTTCAGATCACAGGAGTGTGCCTGGCACTATATCCGTGGGGGGGTTCCCGTAGCTATATACGTGATTGAAAGGCAACATTCCCATGGGGATGTGTCGGGTTGGCAGTTGAACTGACGATGTGATATCACAACCAAATAAGACAGGCATTCATCATGTCCATATTTTATATGTTTGCTTGCTGTGCCGACTTGCATTGTTTGCCTAATTGTATAACATGCTTAGTTGTTTCTTGAATTACTTGATATACATGATTATACTTATGTTTTACTTGCATTGCCATTACTTGTGTTTTCTGCTGGGATTGAGGAGGATCGGTCGGCGGTGGCAATGGGATCGCATGGCGGTTAGGCTGGTGAAGGCTGTGGGACAGTGGTGTAAATGTTAGATTAGAAAATCCCTAAGTTAGATCCCCTTATTTTATTATGGTTTTAAAATGATGGTTTTAAATTTAGTTAAGCTTTAAGTTGAATCTCATGATTGATATGAAGCTCTAGGATTGCCTTTGGCGTCCTGGAGTCTTATATCTTACATTACTAGGCACTATTACCATACTGAGAACCTTCAGTTCTTATTCCATACTTTGTTGTTATTTTTCAGATGCAGGTCGTAACCCACCTCGATGAGTTACATGATGGTGACAAAGCGGAGGGTCCTTATCATATTTTGGAGTCTTTTGGATATTTTGCTTAGTTTCTCTCACTTTTGTATTTATATTTGCCTTAGAGGCTAACTTGAGAAAGATATTATATAAGCTGTTTTAATTTTCAAAACTCTGTATGTCTGTATATAACTAGTCGGTCTAAACTCCGCGGGCTGAGGCTAGTCCCTTATGACTATTATACTCATATATCCATTTATGCTTCTTTATCTTGTTTCTATATCTTGTGCCTTAAGTTTGTAGCTTTGTGTGAATGTTTTGCACTTTTGTAACTCTATTTTTGAGCTTATTTCTTCATCGGGCTTCTAGAATTACTATTTCTTTCTAAATATATTATGTACTAGCTTTAGAATTGTCGTGACCTTTAATTAACCTTTGCTTTACGGCATGAGGTAAGACTTAGGGTAATTAGGGTGTTACATACGTACTTACATATGTTCTTGGAGATTGATTTATTTATAACCAAGTGAATAGAAGCATTTTTCATTAGGTACATTAGTCGCATTCATGTAGATAGGTTGTATTCCATAAGTCTTACTATTTCCTTTAACCTTTTTGGTCTCCTAATGTTTAGCATGAGGACATGCTATGTTTAAGTGTAGGGAGGTTGATAAACCACAATTTTATGGTTTATCTTGTGTTGAATTTGGTAGATTTTATCAAAATTTCTTACATTTATTCACTAAAATAGCATGGTTTTAAGATTCTTCCTAATTTATGCTTAATAATAAAAACATGCTTTCTAGGCCTCAAAGATGTTAACTTTTAATTCTCTTCTATTACCATTTGATGCCATAATATGTTTGTTGAGTTATTTCAGGATCTATAGGGCAAGAATGGCTTGGAAGATGGAATGGAAGTATGCAAAAGTGGAAGGAAATGAAGAATTGAAGTTTTGAGGATCTGGCGTTCGCGTGTACGCATGGCTCATGCGTACGCATGACACATGTGTACGCATGACATGAAGTGCGTGAATTTCTTTGAATTGTATGTGACAGCGATTTTCGGACCTTTCTTAGGCCCAAATCAACTCAACTCTGAATGGAGAAAGGCCAAGAATTGAAGAGGGAATAGAAACACACACAAGCATACACACATTTTACTTAATTTTGAGCTAGTTTTTGTTCCTAGATTTTTAGAGAGAGAAACTCTCCCTTTTTTCTAGGATTTTAGTGCATTTTGTTTATATTTTGTCTTAATTCCTAGTTTGGATCTTGTTGAATTTCCCTTTTGTTGCTTTAATTGTAGTTTCTCTAGCTTAATTTCACTTAGAAACATGGTGAGCTACTTTCCCTTAGTTTGTTGGTTTATGGATCTTGTTAATTTTGAATTTCTATTAATGCATTAAAGTTTTTATAATTTATATGTGTTAATTGAGTTGTGATCATTACTAATTAGTAGTGGGTAGATTTAATTGTGCTTCATTTTTTCAATTACATGATGTTTCTTTTTCTTGCTCACCAAGTGTTTGATAAATTGTTTTCTCTAATTATGGAGTACATTTCTATACTCTTGGCCTAGGTTCAAGGAATTGAGTGACCTTGAGTCATTGGGTCTCGGTGAATTGATGATTTGAGAACCATTGTTAGCCAATTTGATACTCATTGACACTAATCTTCTACTAAGTTAATTAGTAGCTAGATTGGGACTTGTGAGTTGATATTGATTATGCCCATTTGACATACTTCAATTATAGAAGTAGACTTATAGTTGTTAGACAAAGATAGTGATTTTGATTCCCATACCTTAGCCAAGAGTTTTCTTTTGCAACTTATTTAAAAACCCCAAAACATCACTTGCTCAATTCTTGTTTTAGTTACTTTTAGTTAGTTTAATTAGTTCTAGAATTAAATTAATTTAATTTCATACATTGGCTTGTTAGACTGTTAATTGCTTAGATAGTGTTTTGATTGCTTGCTGTTCATACCCTGGGTCGAGCTATCCGACCCGGATTGATTGAAGACAAAGCGACCAACCTCTTTAGGTCAGGTCCTTCGACCTCTTCTTTAAAAGAGTTCAGCAAAATCGCCAAAAGAGCCCAAATCAGGCCCAAACGAAGGAACACGGCCCAATCTAAAGGCAGCCAAAGCCTAGAAAGATAAAGGCAGTTGCCCTTAAAGAGAAGATGACTTCACTCAAAGATAAGATAAGATAAGATAACTATCTTATCTCCAGAAAGGTCACTCCACACTACTATAAATATACTAGAGCACCCAGGTATAACTCATACTCTGATTCTACAAAAAAAACCTGCTTAAAGCCCATGCTAACTTAAGCATCGAAGTCTCTTGTAGGTACCACCACCCTCAGGTGACGAAGGATCAGTAGCATCTCCAGCTCCACCAGTTCCACCAGGTCGGACACCACAGCTTCGGCCACCACAGCAGATCTCATCCGAGATCGACCTTCAGTTTCAGGTAACTCTCAGAACATTGGCGCCGTTGCCGGGGAACCTGAAAGTCATCCCATTATTATGGCGGACAACCTTGACAACGACCGGGAGTCTGATTTGGAAAATAGGACGCCGCACAAAAACACAGACACCACGTTCAAAGACACACCCCAAAACGGAGGAGATAAGCAACCCCCAAACACAGAAATTCTGAATGCCCTACAAGCTCAACAGGAACGTCTCAAACAACTTGAAAAAGAAGCTGAACACCAGTGCGAAGCCAAGAGGGACCTCCAGAGAGAAACTAGACGATGTCGAGAGTTAGAAAACAAACTCTTAAAGCTCGAAGCCGACCTCAAAGCTAAAACAGTTCAGACCAATCGTGATGACAACTCCCATAGAGATCAAGACCCATTCACCAAAGAAATCATGAAGACTAAGATCCCAAAAGACTTCAAAGCTCCTGACATGATCTTATACGACAGCACATCAGACCCAGGCCATCATCTTAGTAACTTCAGAAGTCGAATGTACCTCACCATTGCCTCGGACGCCATTCAATGCAAGGCCTTCCCAACCACCTTAACAAAGGTAGCCATAAAGTGGTTCAAAAACTTACCCCCTAGATCCATCACCAGTTTCGATGACCTAGCCAAAAAATTCCTCGCCAGATTCTCCATCCAGAAAGACAAAGCCAAACATGCCCCGAGCCTACTGGGAATCAAGCAAGGAGATCCAGAAAGTCTTCGCAGTTACATGGAAAGATTCAACAAAGCATATCTGGAAATACAAAGTCTGCCCACAGAAGCAGCCATTATGGGGCTTATCAATGGCCTGAAAGAAGGACCTTTTAGTCACTCCATATCAAAAAAGCATCTAACATCTTTGAACGAAGTACAAGAACGGGCAGAGAAGTATATCAACATGGAGGAGAACTCTCGATTAGGAGGAGCTTCAAAATCTGGATTCTCCTATCCTCCTCGAGACAAAGATACAGAGTCCAAGAAAAAAGAAGATCAACCCAGTGAAAGACCCAGAAAATACCACAGTTACACCCCCTCCGAGTGTCCCTTGTGGACGTTTACCGAGAAATATGCAACACTGAAAAGATTCCGCCACCTCGCTCAATCAAAAGCAAGAAAGGAGGGGCAAACTGGACAGAGTACTACGAATACCATCGAATTTATGGACATTCTACTAACGAATTCTTTAACTTAAAGAACGTCATAGAAAAATTGGCAAGAGAAGGACGACTAGACCGATACTTAGCCAACAAAGCAGATGAGCCAAGAAAACGAAGAAGGGACGAAGAGGTCGGATGGGTTGAACGACCACCTCACACTCCTGAGAGACATGTTCACATGATAAATGGAGGATTTGCAAGAGGAGGGATCTCTAAATCATCTTGTAAAAGACACCTTAAAGAGGTATATCATCTTGAGGAGGGAGAGAGGTCATCCGACCTCCCCACTATTACCTTTACCCGAGAAGACGCAACAGGCATCATCCTGGGACATGATGATCCCATGGTCATTATTATCATACTAGCCAATGCAAATCTCCATTTAACCCTAATAGACCAAGGAAGCTCTGCGGATATCTTGTTTAAATCCGCCTTCGAGAAACTCGGCCTATAAGATAAAGAGCTCAGAGCATATCCGAACAGCTTGTTCGGACTGGGAAACACTCTAATCTAACCACTTGGATATGTTTCACTACACATGACCTTCGGAAAGGGAACCCGGTCAAGGACACTCAGCATAGACTACATCATAGTCGACGTGAGCTCAGCTTATAACACCTTAATAGGTCGAACAACACTGAACCAGCTCACTGCAGTAGTCTCGACCCCACATCTATGTATGAAGTTCCCAACCCTAGAAGGGATCGCCACGATAAAAGGAGACCAGAAAATTGTGCGACGCTGTTACAACGAAAGTTTGAACCTTAGAGGCAAAGGAGAAGAGATCAAGACTATCGAACTTGGGGGAGTTCGAGGTCGCGAGGAACTTCGGCCACAACCTAAAGGCGAGACTGAAGAGGTCCAAATCGGCGACGCCCTTGATAAGATGACAAAGGTCGGGGCAACCTTAAAAGGAGACCTAAAGGACTCTTTAATACAGTTCTTAAAAGATAACGCCGACCTCTTCGCATGGAAGGCCGCAGACATGCCAGGCATTGATCCCAATCTAATGTGCCACAAACTAGTAGTGTACCCAGGATCTCGACCAGTGCAGCAGAAGCGTAGGAAACTCGGACCGGAAGAATCTCAAGCTGTGGAAGAGCAGGTAAAAGCCTTACTAGAGGCAGGGTTCATAAGGGAGGTCAAATACCTACTATGGCTGGCCAACGTTGTCTTGGTAAAGAAGTCAAACGGAAAGTGGCGGATATGCACTGACTACACCGATCTCAATAAAGCCTGCCCAAAAGATCCCTATCCACTCCCAAGTATAGATACTCTAGCGGAAGCTTCTTCGGGATACAAATACCTCTCCTTCATGGACGCCTATTCAGGATACAATCAAATCCCGATGTATCCACCCGACCAAGAAAAAATCTCGTTCATAACCCCAAAAGCAAATTACTGCTATATCATCATGCCATTCGGGCTCAAAAACGCAGGAGCTACCTACCAAAGATTGATGAACAAAGTCTTTGCGGACCACATTGGGAAATTAATGGTGGTTTACGTGGACGATATGCTGGTAAAAATACAAAATGAGGGAAAACTGTTGCCCGACCTCACCAAGGTGTTCGACACCATCAGAAAGTATGGTATGCGACTTAATCCCACAAAATGCACCTTTGCGGTAGAAGCTGGCAAATTCCTGGGCTTCATGCTCACGCAAAGAGGAATTGAGGCGAACCCAGATAAGTGTCAGGCTATACTCAATATGAAAAGTCTGACCTACGTTAAAGAAGTACAACAGCTCAACGGAAGACTTGCAGCCCTGTCCAGGTTTCTGGCCGGGTCAGCCATCAGATCTCTCTCTCTTTTTACGCCACATTAAGGAAAGGAAAGAGGTTCGAATGGACAACAGAGTGTGAACAATCCTTCCAAGATTTCAAGAAATTCTTGGGGCAACCACCCATTCTTACTCGACCACGGGTAGGAGAAGCACTTATATTATACCTTGTAGTGGAAAATCGGGCAATCACTTCAGCATTAGTCAGAGAAGACGAACATGGGCAGCAACCCATCTACTTTATCAGCAAAGTGTTACAAGGGGCCGAAACGAACTATCAAAAGATAGAAAATTTCGCCTATGCACTCATACTCACTTCTCGACGACTCCGCCCGTACTTTCAAGCGCACACTATTAAGGTTCAGACCAATGAGCCCATAAAGGGCATCCTATAGAAAACAGACTTAGCTGAAAGAATCTTACAGTGGGCGGTCAAGTTGTCCGAATACGACCTTCAGTATGAAGCTCAGAGCGCCATCAAATCACAATATCTAGCCGACTTCATCGCCGAGTACACTGATACCCCGGGAAAACCCACAAAATAGAATCTCTACGTGGACAGTTCTTCGAACAAAACCGGGAGTGGTGCAGGTGTGATAATAGAAAGTGATCAGGGGACACAAATCGAACTCTCACTAAAATTCGAATTCCTTGCTTCAAATAATCAAGCTGAACACGAGGCATTACTGGCTGGTTTGAGGCTGGCTAAGGAGGTAGGAGTTCAAAAACTCACCATCTTCAGTGACTCACAAATAGTTACCTCACAAATAGAAGAGAACTACCAAGCTAAGGATCCCACCATAAAAAAGTACCTGGACAAAACCAGAGAACAGCTCGGATAATTCGGGGAATATGAGGTCCAACATATACCCCGAGAGTGAAATGCCCGAGCTGATGCCCTCTCAAAATTAGCCAGGACCAAACCAGGGGGCAATAATAGAAGCCTCATCCAAGAAACGCTGCAAAGCCTATCAATTTCAGAGGAAGAAAAGGTTCTAACCATATCAGGTCAGGATCAAGGGTGGATGACCCCCATAATCAATTAACTCAAGTCAGAGGCACTACCCGCAGATAAAAAAGAGGCAAAAAGGTTAATACGAGAAGCGCAGTACTACACTATAGTGGGCAACATCCTATATAGGAGAGGGTTTTCAAAACCCCTCCTAAAATGCGTACCGACCTCCAACACAAGGGAAGTCCTGGAAGAAGTACACAGTGACATGTGTGGCAACCACTTGGGGGCACGAGCTCCTTCCAAAAAGGTACTACAAGCTGGATTCTTCTAGCCAACCTTACAAAGAGAAGCGACAGAGTTCGTCAAGACATGTCCACCATGTCAGAAGCATGCTAACTTTCACATCACCCCACCAAAGGAGCTCATCAGTGTAATATCACCTTGGCCATTCGCAAAGTGGGGGCTAGACCTCCTCGGACCCTTTCCCCAAGGATCGGGACAAGTCAAGTACCTCATTGTAGGGGTAGACTATTTCACAAAATGGATTGAGGCAGAGTCCCTAGCTAATGCCACCGCCCAAAGAAGTCGGAAATTTCTATATAGGAACATTATTACAAGGTTTGGGGTCCCATACTCCATCACTACAGATAATGGCACTCAATTCACTGATACATGTTTCAGGAATTTGGTAGCCGACTTAAAAATAAAGCACCAATTCACATCCGTAGAATACCCACAAGCTAACGGACACGCAGAAGCTGCCAAAAAAGTCATACTAGCCGGGTTAAAACGGAGACTACAGGATGCAAAGGGAGTTTGGGCTGAAGAGCTTCCCCAAGTCCTATGGGCATATCGAACAACTCCACACTCCACCACAGGAGAATCGCCCTTTTGACTTGCTTATGGAATGGAGGCAATGATCCCAGTAGAGATAGAGGAAGGATCCCCAAAAGGATCCTCTACAATGAAGAGGCCAATGCCCAAAATTAACAGATAGAACTCGACTTACTTCAGGAAGTCTGAGAAAGAGCTTGGATAAGAGAAGAAGCATTAAAACGTCGAATGACTTCAACGTACAATCAAAGGGTAATCCAGCGAAGCTTCGCCAACAACAATCTCATCCTAATTTGAAATGACATCGGAGCAGGTCAGTCAGGAGAAGGGAAGCTATCATCTAACTGGAAAGGTCCTTACCGAGTTGTAGAGGTACTGGGAAAGGGCTACTACAAGGTGTCCGACCTCGGGGGACGAGAGCTACCAAGGTTGTGGCACGCCTATAATCTAAGAAGGTACTATAGTTAGAAAGTAATAAAGATCTTAGGTCAAGGCGCACTCTTTTTCTTGAAAAGGTTTTTTAATGAGGCACCAAACCAAGATCTATAGAATTGCCCGACTCAGAAGGGTAAACACTCATATGTATATATTCCTGTCTACATGCCTGTTTTTCTACTTGAATAAAATTGTTCAGATTCTAAAATCCGCTACCAAGACGCATTAATCTGCGCGCAAAAAATTCACTGCCTGATCACGACAAGGTCGGCGAGGTGAAAACCAAATTCACCACCCGATCATGATAAGGTCGGCAAAGATGAAAACAGAATTCAACGCCCGATTTTGACAAGGTCGACAAAAAGTGAAAACAAAATTCATTGCCCGATTTCGACAAAGTCGGCTAAGATGAAAGCGATAACAACAGATTAATGCAAGAAGTTATAAAAAGTAATCCATAAAAATTGGCCTGGCGAGGTCTGACTTAAAACGGAATACTAAAAATAACTTAGCTACAGATCCATCCGACAAGAAAAGTTGGATCAACAAAAAGCTACAACTCGGACTGACAAAGAGAAGTCGGATAAACCAAAGCTATGGCTTGGACCGACAAGTAAAATCGGACCTACAAAAAACGTGCGCTAAAAGGGATGTAATTTAGCCCAAAAAGCCACGGCTCCACAAAGCTATCAAAATTGTCCAGACTAACTAAAAAAGGGTTCAACCAGAACGCTAAAAAGTTATTAGACAAAGTTACCCTCAAAGGTCATCTCGCCCCGAACAAAAGGTGGACTAAACAAAGATCTAACCAAAAGAGATCGGACAACCGAGTATCAATGCTCTATAAAGATCTACAAAGGTTGCAAATACATGGACAGTATAGAAATGTACGCTTCAAAATAAAAGACTCAAAAGGTCACCTGAAAGGCAAGCCTCGAGAGTTTAAAAGTGTTTTGTTAAAGTTGTATAGAAGCAACCAAAAAGTCAAAGCAATCTACCATCATAAAAAACAGAGTTTAAAAAGCCCACAAATCAGGCTGTACAGATAAAAAACCAACAATATCATAAAGGGTTCAAAGTTTCTCCAATAATAGCATCAGTAGCCGAAGGAGGAGGAATGATATTCACAGGGATAGTATCCATGGTCCCATCCTCATGGTTAAGAATCTCACAATCCGAATCAGGTTGAGAATGGTCGACCTCAGCAGAAGGATTTGAAGAAGCTGTGGCTGCAGAAGCTTTAGTTGGTGGTGCAGAAGGGGGAGGCTCATCATCCTCGTCATCTGGGGCGGGAACTATTTTACCATCTTCTACTACATTGTCCAGACTAAAGAGCGACAGGTCAAGTTCAGGAGCAAGAACTCGGACCTGAGCCTTTAAGTTCTCGTAAGCACCCGTCACAGTATCTACCAGATGACCCTGGAGATCGGCGTATTTGTAAGAGCCAATTCAAGCCTCTCCCTCAGCTCCAACACCTCGGCATAAGTGCAGGTATAGCTCTCCTTGTAGTTTTTTGCCGTTTCCCTAGCCAGGTTGGCAGCAGCCTCAGCGGCAGTAGCCCGTGACTTCTCCTTCTCCAAGTTCAGCTCTAGCTTAATCACCCTAGCATCCAACTCGTCCTTCAAACCTTTAATCCTATTGAACTCTGACTTGGCATCCTCAAGAAAAGCTTTCATTGCATGGATGAGAGAACCCTGGACAGTGCGATATAAGGCAGATGAGCGGATAATTTATACGCTTTTTAGCATTGTTTTTACATAGTTTTCAGTATGATTTGATTAGTTTTTAGTATATTTTTATTAGTTTTTAAATAAAAATTATATTTCTGGACTTTACTATGAGTTTTTGTGTTTTTCTGTGATTTCAGGTAATTTCTGGCTAAAATTGAGGGACTTGAGCAAAAATCATATTCAGAGGTTGAAGAAGGACTCCAAATGCTGTTAGATTCTGACCTCCCTGCACTCAAAGTGAATTTTCTGGAGCAACGGGAGTCCAAATGGCGCGCTCTTAATTGCGTTGGAAAGTAGACATCCAGGGCTTTCCAGAAATATATAATAGTTCATACTTTGCCCGAGTTTAGATGACACAAACTGGCGTTCAACACCAGCTCTCTGCCCTATTCTGGAGTTAAACGCCAGAAACAGGTTACAAACTAGCGTTTAACTCCAAGGAAGACCTCTACACGTGAAAGCTTCAATGCTCAGCCCAAGCACACACCAAGTGGGCCCGGAAGTGGTTTTCTGCATCATTTACTCATTTTTGTAAACCCTAGTAACTAGGTTAGCATAAATAGGACTTTTTACTATTGTATTTACATCTTTTGATCATGTTTTAATGATTGAACCCTCTTTGGGAAGCTGGCCATTTGGCCATGCCTGGACCTTGTTCATATGTATTTTCAACGGTAGAGTTTCTACACACCATAGATTAAGGTGTGGAGCTCTGCTGTTCCTCATGAATTAATGCAAAGTACTATTGTTTTTCTATTCAATTCAAGCCTCTTTCTTCTCTAAGATATTCATTCGCACACAAAAACAAGATGAATGTGATGATTATGTGACGCTCATCATCATTCTCACTTATGAACGCGTGCCTGACAAACACTTCTGTTCTACATGCAAACAAGCTTGAATGTGTATCTCTTAGCCTCCTGATCGTGAGATCAGAGTCTTCGTGGTATAGGCTAGAACTATTGGCAGCCATTCTTGAGGTCCGGAAAGTCTAAACCTTGTCTGTGGTATTCCGAGTAGGATCCGGGAAGGGATGGCTGTGACGAGCTTCAAACTCGCGAGTGCTGGGCGTAGTGGCAGACACAAAAGGATTACTGAATCCTATTCCAGTATGATCGAGAACCGACAGATGAATAGCCGTGCGGTGACAGTGCATCTTGGACCATTTTCACTGAGAGGATGGGAAGTAGCCATTGACAATGGTGATGCCCTACACAAAAGCTTGTCATAGAAAGGAGTAAGAAGGATTGGATGAAGACAGCAGGAAAGCAGAGGTTCAGAAGGAACAAAAGCATCTCCATACGCTTATCTGAAATTCTCACTAATGACTTACATAAGTATCTCTATCCCATTTTATATTTTATTTATCTTTTAATTATTAAAACTTTATAACCATTTGAATCCGCCTGACTGAAATTTACAAGGTGACCATAGCATGCTTCAAGCCGACAATCTCCGTGGGATCGACCCTTACTCACATAAGGTTTATTACTTGGACGACCCAGTGCACTTGCTGGTTAGTTTTGCGAAGTTATGACAAAGCGTGTGAATTACGTTCCGAGCACCAAGATTTTGGCATCGTTGTTAAGGATCACAATTTCGTGCACCAAAGGCCGCACCCATATGGGCCATCCGGATACTGTTACTAGTGATAAAATTCAAATGTTGCAGGAGGGACACATCATCCATCAAAAGTCGACCAAAAGGAGCAATTTGATTGTCAACAAACCCCACAGCATCAAAATCAAGGGCATCCAAGTCAAAAAGATCCATGTCAACAAAACCCCCAATTTACAAAACTCATAACCAATAATAAGAACATACTTCCCTGCAATTCCTTGAGAAGACGACCCGAGGTTTGAATACTCGGTTATCAATTTCAAAGGGGTTTGTTACTTGTGACAACCAAACGTTTGTATGATAGAACTTTTGAAGGTTTAGAAACTATACTTGCAACGAGGATTTATCCGCAAATTTCTAGACCACGCAAAAGTTCTCTCATCAGGCAGTAATAAGGCAGGAATCAAAAAAGAAGGAAACCAACGGTCTAAGCCCTAACCATCGGTCTATGCCCTAACCATCTCACAAACAATCCTCTTCTAGTAACATCACCAAGCAGTAAGAAATTTCATCATCATCAACAAGGACCGTCAAGACTACAATCTTATGTCACCAAAACGGTTCAAAAAAAGAAGTAAACCCAGAAACAAGGACACAAAGAAATGAAAAATGCAGGAACAGCCCTAATAAAACCCTAGGAAAGCAAAAAACACTAGGCACACATCATAGCAAAGGAAATACAGGGATCACCAACAAAAACTCAAGCTTTTTTTAGATAACCACCATTTACTCTTCAAAGATTCTTAGAGATAAAGCACATGCAACAGCAGAGACATACAAAAAAGAAGGCGACTAAACAAAAATAATAAAAGGGAAGAGAAAAATACCAACCCGTAGAGGAGGAAGAGACGAGCTTGAGGGAAGGACCCGGAGGAAACAGTGACGAAGAAACACCAAGGGAGGAAGAACGGAAAATGCCAAAAGCAGAGGGTCGACAGAAACAAAGTGAAGCCACAAAGCAAGAGTGAAAAGAAAGGAAGAAAGAAACTGAAAGATGAGACTTCAAAATTCAAAGTGAATTGAAAAGAGGGAAAGAAGGGAAATGGCAAAAAGGGGAGTTAATGAGCATTTAAAAGAGCGCACATTCCCAAGGAAGCACAACGCGGGCAGTAAATAAACAAGGAAACAGAAAAAAATGCTCCACATTCAAAAGAGACCAGCAGGAGTTATACGAAGATCGACAAAAAAGCTAAATGCTCGAGCTCGACTTCTCCAAAAGATCGAAGTCTGAAGACACGACCTTAAAGGTAAAATCGAGCTCAAGCAGGGGCACTGTTCATACCCTGGGTCGAGCTATCCGACCCGGATTGATTGAAGACAAAGCGACCGACCTCTTTAGGTCAGGTCCTCCGACCTCTTCTTTAAAAGAGTTCGGCCAAATCGCCAAAAGAGCCCAAAGCAGGCCCAAACAAAGGAACACAGCACAATCTAAAGACCGCCAAAGCCTAGAAAGATAAAGGCGGTTCCCCTTAAAGATAAGATGACTTCACTCAAAGATAAGATAGGATAAGATAACTATCTTATCTCCAGAAAGGTCACTCCACACTACTATAAATACACTGAAGCACCCAGGTATAACTCATACTCTGATTCTACAAAAGAAAACCTGCTTAAAGCCCATGCTAACTTAAGCATCGGAGTCTCTTGCAGGTACCACCACCCTCTGGTGACGAAGGATCAGCAGCATCTCCAGCTCCACCAGTTCCACCAGGTCGGACACGACAGCTCCGGCCACCAAAACAGATTTCATCCGAGATCGACTTTCAGTTTCACGTAACCCTCGGAACACTTGCATTTAATTTCTTGCCATTTAAGTTTCTTGTATGTTAAGTTTTGCTAGTTTAACTTCGTGCTTATGCCTTTTAACCCTAGAACTTTGACCAACTTTGAACACACAATTGCCCATTTTCGCAAGGATGACCCGAGAGTAATACTCTCGGTTATTTTTATTGGGTTGAACTTGTGACAACCAAAATTAAACTTTGATTGAGAGTTATTTGTCAGTTTGGACTATACTTGCAACGAAAGTATTTGTGAAATTCCGAACTAACATTAATTTTCATATCAACTAGTTTGAACACGTGACATATAATTTGACCTAAGGACTACTTTCAAATTTTATTTGAATCTAAAATCAGTTTTTGCACTTAATCTCTTGATTAATTAATTGATGCCTAATTAATGCTTGAGAAACTGAGGAGCCAAGGAATTGGAAATCAGTTCCTAAAGGTTTTGTTGTGAAAGATCTTTGCAAACTTCAAGAAAAATAAACAAGATTGGTTTTCTTAAGAGCATAAGCATCTCCAAAGCCCTTGACTCTCATCATCACTGTCTTCTCTCAATTCATCATTCAAGCTCACTATCTGTGGCATCCAAGTATTCAACATTCAAGATTCTCAAGGCTCTCAGCAAGATACTCTCTTGCCCTTTTCGAACATCAATACGGTTTTATTAATCTAATTAGACTCTTTAATCGAAAATTTTCTTGTTCAATCCATTAATAATCCTCATGGAAACGATATTCACTCACCGTGGTATTACTTGTGTGATCCGGTGCACTTGCCGGTATCTGTGAGCTTGAATTTCCGCTCATCAAGTTTTTGGCGCCGTTGCTGGAGATTAATTGAGATTTACAATATAAAACCGATTAAATCCTAATTTAGATCTTGTTTACGTACTTTTCTTTAGTTCACTGTCCTTTTTCTTTTTCTTTCACGTTATTTTTCTTCTTTCCTTTTATTTTCTTGTTTTTCTGTTTCACGTCATTCTGCTTCCTTTCTTAGTTCCCGTTCATTCTTCTTATTTATGTAAGTTCACTTTATTTAAAAAAAATAGATCGGGTTTTATTTCCTTATTTCTTTGCATGCTTTTGGTTGGCTTAAATTCCTTATTCTTTATTTTTCTTAGATTCCATGTTCTTTTTCTTTGCCTCTATTTTCTTTTAATTTCTTATCTTGTTTAAATTACTTCTTTTTCCTCTTTATTCTTCTTTATACCGCAAGGTAGTTTGATATTATTTTTATTTCACATGCAAGGAAAATAGGAAGAAAGAATGATGGATGATAATAAAAGTGTAATCCGATTAAGGAAAGACCTCACTTCTTTTTCTCAAAAGGAGAGAGGATCATTTTATAAAGCATGGGAGAGGTATAAAAAACTGTTCAAAAGATGTCCACATCATGCCCTATCCTATTAGCTGATAATCTACTTCTTTTATGATGGAGTCTCTCAAACCTCAAGAATGATAATTGATTCATCAGTAAGCGGTTCATTACTAAAGAGGATATTTGAAGAGGTATTTGTAGTAATTGCAATTACAGTCAACAATATGAGGAAGGAAAGCCACAAAGAGCTGGCTAAGACACACAGTACTGAGGGGTGATGTGAAATAATCCGAACCCCAACCTAAGAAGCCCAACATCGAGCTAGTGACGATAAAGAAGCGCTTGTTGGGAGACAACCCAGCCATGGTCAATATTTTCCTTTTCATTTTTGTTTCTTTTGTTTAAGAGTCCATAGTCATCATCATCATCATCTTCTTCTTCTTCTTCCCCTTCTTCCTCCTCTTTCACATGCATATTTACTTTCCTTTGTTTTACATTAAAAAAAATTGTCCCATATTAAAAATCATGTTTTTATCTTATCCTTTTTCTTTTCATGCATGTACGCTTTTGGCCATGATTTACATCCATTGTTCTGCCAATCTTTAATTTTAATGTAAATCTTTAAGTTTGGTGTAAACCCTTAAGTTTGTTATTGGTAACCCCATGGAGGAACCGGCATAAGAAGCAGTAATGATAACTAAATAGATTTGGGTGAGATTAGAATAAGATAAAATCTCTCTACTGGTGGTTAGTTATTTTCCTTCTCCTTTTCTATTTTAGTTTTCTTGTTTTTCTTTTTTATTTACATTTCTCCCATGCATACATAGCATATTCCATCTTTTCTTATCTTAAAGCTTGAAATTTGAATGCTTGTTCCTCCAGTAACTATTTTTATGGAGGATATCTTGATGAAAAGATTGAATTAAATAAATTCAAAAACAAATAGTGGAGGTGCTTAAATATATGTGGTTACATTTGAAGAAATCTGAAATGCTTGAATCTTGAGGAAACGAAAAAAGAATCTTTAAGAACAGCAATTTAAAGAAATATTATGCGGATCCGACCATCAATTCCTTGAAGCAGTTGAAAAAAAAGAGAAAAATAAAAAGAAATCAAAAGTTCCAAGTCTCTGAGCACCAATTATTAGAGCCCAGTTATGTGCCTGTGATGTTTCTGTCTTAAGGATAGACTTGGGCTAGAAAATCCGAGGGGTACTTCATCACCTGATAAGTTGGTCAATTGGACCAGGATTATCGATTGAAAGCATGCTTAAAGAGTTGCCTTAAGACAAAATATTAAGAAGTCTAAAGAGTCTCTGGGCATTGATGTCTGGATCAAAACACTAATTATGTACTTGTGGTGTGACGGTGTCAAAGAAAGGCTTGGATAATTAGATGCAAGGGGCACTTTATCACCTGGTAACTTGGGCCAACTAGCTCGAAATTATTGATTGAAAGTCCGTTAAGAGTTGCCTAGTGACAAAGTGCTAAGAGTCAAAAGCCCAGAAAAGATCTTTTCTCGATCCAAATAAGAAGTAAACTACCTTTAAGCCATTCAAATTCAAAAGAATCCTCATAATATAATTTGAATCTTAGTTTTTGAAAATTTCCAAATCTTAAGTATGCAAGATTCATATAGGATAAGAGAAGCCGAATGTAACACAAGGATTATCATAAACCCTACTTTTGTTTTTCGATCTTAAAAGCTTTTCAAATCTTTTTTATTAAGCTAAACTCCATTTATCTTTCTTTTTGCTTGAGAACAAGCAAAATTTTAAGTTTGGTGTTGTGATGACTTATCATCTTAAACAATTTTTAGGGGTACTTTTCCAATTATTGTTCTTAAGTTTTAATCAAATTCCTTATGTTTTATCATAGAAATTAATAATTTTAATCGAATATTTGGAGTTGTGTTGGTATTTTTATAATTTTAGAAGTTTTTAGTTCAAAAACAGTCAAGAATACAAAGAAAAAACTCAAAAGTGGCAAAAAGAAAGTGTGGCCTAAAGAAACAGAAGCGTGCCTCAGGGAACGAAGCACATCAGCGCACATGAGGCACACCAGCATGTAAGGAAGCACTGCGCTTGGCGGCCCACAACCCACGATTGGCGGCCGTTCTTCACGCTCGGCGGCCATTTTTCAAGCCTGGTGGCCCCTCTTGGTTCTTCACCTCCGTGGGGCGTCCCTCATGCATACTAACTCCTCGCTCGGTGTGGACCTGTCCTGAAGGTGGGAAATTGGGCTTTCCATTCCTAATTCCCTTAATATAAGCCTGGTTTAAAGGCAATTATAACACTTTGATTCAACAATTAAGGCTCAAGACTAATTATCCACATCATTAGAAGTCTTAATCACATCCAGAATATTGAAAACTTTAGAAGATTAGTTATTAATTCTTTCTAGAAACATAAGGAGTTTTATCGTTCAAATTTTATTTGAGTTATTCGTTTTTGAATTTGAATAAGAGTCAGTAAGTAGTTATCTTGTTTTTCTCTCCGGAAGATAAGCGGTTATCTTATCTTTCTCTTCGAGAGATAAGATTAGGATCGTTTGAATTTTGAATTCTAGAATTAGGCTATTGATGAGAGGGTTTAATATCGGTTAAGAATTTCTCAATAAAAGAATCTCTTCGTTGCAAGTATAGTCTAGACCGACAATTAATTCTCACAATCAAAGTTTAATTTGTTTGTCATAATGCAAACCAATAAAACCAAGAGTATTTAAACCTCGGATCGCTCTCACTGAGAATTGCAATCGAGTGCTCAATTATGGGCTAAGAGGGAATTGGGGGTTTTTGTTGACAATTAACAAGAAAACTAAATGACAAGAAAGTAAAGAAGCATGCAAGGAATTAAACAAAAGACAATTAAAGCAATAAAAAAGGAATTCAAATGGTAAAAGAGTCTTGGCAAGGGATAGGAGTCAAGGTTTTCTATCCTAGTCATTGACCACAAACATGGTAATTGTGAAGAATTAATCCCATTTCATCAACCCTACATCAAGGATAAGTCAAATAGGCATAATTGATCTCAATCCAGAAATCCTAGCCAACTCACTAATTAACTTAGTGAAAGACTAGCATTAGTGGAAACCAAACTAACTAACAATCATAGTCACAATCAAGATTGGACATCAATGACTCAAGGTCCCTTAAATCCTTATTCCCAAGCCAAGAGTGTGAAAAACTACTCAAAATTTAAAAGAAGCATTTTATCAAACACTTGGCATGAATAAAAAGAAAAACATGGTAAATTATATGAATAATAAAACCTAAACTACCAATTGCAAGAAAATAATAACAATAACTCAAACAAACATCAAAGAAATATAAAACATCAAATTGTATTAAAAGAAATCAAAATTAACAAGCATTCATAAACATAAAAGTAACAAAATAAAGAGAGCAACAAGTAAAACTACAAGAACTATGATGCTAGAACAAGCAATTGTAAATGAAACTAAATTAAAGCAAGAATTAAATTCTAAACTAAAGAGAGAACTAGACCTAAAATTCTAAATTCTAGAGAGAAAAGAAAGCCTTTCTCTCTAGAATTATAACCTAAAACATGCTAAAACTAAACTAAAAATGATGTATGCATGTCTTGGAATGTTGTCCCCCTTTGAATGAGCTTCAACACTTCATATTTAGGCCAAAAAGACCCCCAAAATCGTGAGCCACGTAAATTTTTAAGTGAGTCACGTGTCAGTACTTGTGCATACGCACAAAGTTGTGTGTGTAGGCACACTGGCTGAATCTCCACTTGTGCGTACACACAAGAAGGTGTGCGTACACACAAGAAGGTGTGCGTACGCACACAGCAGTGTCTTCTTCTTTGTTTCTTTATGAAATCTCTCACTTTGCATACTTTCCTTCCACCTCTCCAAAGCCATCCTTGCCTATTGGACCTGAAATCACACAACAAAACATATCACGGTATCGAGTGGAATAAAAGTAGAATTAAATTGATCAATTAAAGTGCAAAAAAGCATGTTTTCACAATTAATTACAACTTAGAGAGAAATCACAAAAGTATGCTATTCATATGAATAAATGTGAGTTTATATGAAGAAATCCACTTAATTCAAGCCAAAATTTATATACATCTTAAGCAGTTAACAACATTCAGTTATCCAACCTTTATTAGAGTATAGATTTTAGTTAGGATACCCCTAGAAATAACTAAATAATAACTATATATATATATATATATATATATATATATATATATATATATATATATATATATATATATACAACATACCAGGCCCTGACCTATTCAAAAAGTCTCTAAGCTGGCACCCAAGCTAGCCTAAACTCTATACTTACCTAATTCCTCTAAACTACAAAAGCAAGGGAAGTACGTTCTAGGTCTTCAAAATTCAGGTTAGGTTGAATGTCATCAAAAGGCATATTATCTTCTACTACTTTCCTACACGATCATACTTCGTCCTGGGACAACTCACTGGCACTCTATTAAGTAGCTACCTATCAGGAACCTCGTACGGAAAATCTGAGTTAAAGTTTGTAAATAGACAGGGTGTAGACGTTGACTAGTCTTACAGTATATTCATATAAACAGAAAACAAAGTTCGCTCTAGACTCAGAAGACTATCTAGAGCAGAATTTTCTTTGCGGAACGATCATCAGTAGATTACGAAAAGGTACTCCTGCTTCCATCTGAAGGGGGAGAGAGAGAAGGGGTAAGAACTGGGGAGTTCTTAGTAGAATCAGACTAATTAGTCATGTTAATCACTTTTGTTGTGCTTATCAATCAATAATATATTTTGCAATAAATAAAAGAAAACATAGAGAATAGATAAATAGAGAAAACTGAGAAATAGAATACAAACAGAGAAATACAAGACAATAGCACACAGTAAACATTGAGAATCGAATACAAACAAAGAAAGCATACATTCATACAACAATCATAATAAAGAGAATGTGCAACCACGTATGATGCATGTATGTCCTATGTAGGCCATGACCTCACGTGTAAATTTACACCCTGCAGCCCGACATTACCTAGGAACTATTCCTGGATATGGTTTTCCATTGCATCTTTCGTGTATACGTGCCGGTGGTAAGAATACCACTCCTTCGTGACTACCGGCAGTCGGCGCAAAGCCCGAAGCCATAATATACGCACAAGGGAAACAACGATTCTTAGTTCGTGGGCATTCTCGAGATCAACACACAACAAAATAGCGATCCTCAGTTCGTGGGCTATCCCGAGATCAACACACAACAATTGTTCTTTCTTTGATCTTGTTTAACTTTTTACTTTGCGACTTATTCAGATTTTGGTATGAATAGCCATCATGTCTCAAGCATAGGTTCATTAAGTCTATGCTGAACCAGTTTAAGTTTCATATTTTACCTAACCCTAAACGCAATGTCAAGTACTATGTTACTTCTAATTTGTTTTCCTAAGTGATTTCCATCTTTACTTTAGAGTTTCAATTTCTTTTTCTTTAACTTTATCTTTTCTTTAACATTTTATCCTTCTTTTATTCTTGCCTCACTAACATGTTCTTACTTCTTACCACTCCCTAGATATTTTATGAAGGTAATTATAAGATTCTGGATTTAAAGTTGTCTTCCTAAAACTTTTAGGAAAAATTGTCTTGTTACCATTGTTTTATTATTTTCTATTAAAATAATATTATTTGATAAAATAATAATATTTAATATTTTATTATTAAGTATTTTTAATAATATCATAATTTTCAAAAATTATATTTTGATCCCAAAATTTTTTAAAAATCATATTTTGACCCCCATAACTTTTGATATTTATACTTTAACCTCCTAAACTTTTAGTATTTATCCTTGCCACCCCAAAACATAATAATATTTACACTTTAACCCTAAAATGGATAAAAGGGTTGTTCTTGAGTATTCTTGGTAAAACTCAAAGTGTTCTTCGTGTTCTACGTAAATTTTTCAGATTCTTTCTTCAATTTTGATCTGTTTTTCAATCTTTTCGGTAACCGATTTTTACTATAATTCAAAATAAATTAGCAGCTACTAAAGCCCCATGATTTCCAATTGATTTCAACACAAATTCATCCCCAATTTAAGACCTAGGGTTCGAATTTCCAGCAGCCCTCAAGAACAAAATTCATAGTTTGAATAACATCAAATTTTTACCTAAATTTCAACAAAAATCACTCATAGAAACAATCAATCTCGAGCACAACCAAATCATACAACAATTACACAACTCAAATACAATTAATCAAGATTATATTCACCAAATGCTACCTTAGTTTTCTGCCCCAAATATCGGATGCACCTAGTGAGCTTCCAAGTTCACTTTTTCTTCCTAAATCTAATCAAGAACAACTTTAAACTTCAAGAACTCTGATGAGCGGATATTTTATACAATTTTTGGGGTTAATTTCATATAGTTTTTAGTATGTTTTAGTTAGTTTTTAGTTTATTTTCATTAGTTTTTAGGAAAAATTCATATTTCTGGACTTTACTATGAGTTGTGTGTTTTTCTGTAATTTCAAGTATTTTTCTGGCTGAAATTGAGGGAGCTGAGCAAAAATCTTATTCAGGCTGAAAAAGGACTGCTGATGCTGTTGGATTCTGACCTCCCTGCACTCAAAGTGGATTTTCTGGAGCTACAGAACTCGAAATGGTGTGCTTCCAATTGCGTTGGAAAGTAGACATCCAGGGATTTCCAGAAATATATAATAGTCCATACTTTGCTCAAGGATAGACGACGTAAACTGGCGTTCAATGCCAGTTCTCTGCCCAATTCTGGCGTCCAGCGCCAGAAAAGGATTAAAAGTTGGAGTTCAACGCCAGAAATGGATCCAAACCTGGCGTTGAACGCCCAATATGGCCTTATGCACGTAAATTGCTTAAGTCTCAGCCCCAGCACACACCAAGTGGGCCCCAGAAGTGGATCTCTATACCATCTGTTATAGTTTACTCAATTTCTGTAAACCTAGGCTACTAGTTTAGTATTTAAACAACTTTTAGAGACTTATTTTGTATCTCATGACATTTTAGATCTAAACTTTGTACTCTTTGACGGCATGAGTCTCTAAACTCCATTGTTGGGGGTGAGGAGCTCTGCTGTGTCTCGATGAATTAATGCAAGTATTTCTGTTTTCTATTCAAACATGCGTGTTCCTATCTAAGATATCCATTCGCGCCTAACTATGGAGAAGGTGATGATCAGTGACACTCATCACCTTCCTCAATCCATGAACATGTGTCTGATAACCACCTCCGTTCTACATCAGATTGAATGAATATCTCTTAGATTCCTTAATCAGAATCTCCGTGGTATAAGCCAGATTGATGGCGGCATTCATGAGAATCCGGAAAATCTAAACCTTGTCTGTGGTATTCCGAGTAGGATTCAGGGATTGAATGACTGTGACGAGCTTCAAACTCGCGAGTGCTGGGCGTGGTGACAGACGCAAAAGGAGGGTGAATCCTATTCCAGCATGATCGGGAACCTCAGATAATTAGCCGTGCTGTGACAGAGCATTTGGACCATTTTCACAAGAGGAGGGGATGTAACCATTGACAACGGTGATGCCCCAACACACAGCTTGCCATAGAAGGACGTGCGTGCGTGAATCAGAGAACAGAGGAAAGCAGAGATTCAGAAGACAAAGCATCTCCAAAACCCCAACATACTCTCCATTACTGCATAACAAGTAACTTTTAACCCATGCTCTCTTGTTCATTCGCAATTCAACTGATAAATATAATTGACTTCCTGACTAAGAATTGCAAGATAACTATAGATTGCTTCAAACCAACAATCTCCGTGGGATTCGACCCTTACTCACGTAAGGTATTACTTGGACGACCCAGTGCACTTGCTGGTTAGTGGTACGAGTTGTGAAAAGTGTGATTCATAATTCGTGCACCAAATTTTTGGCGCCGTTGCCGGGGATTGTTCGTGTTTGAACAACTGAAGGTTTATTTTGTTTCTTAGATTAGAAAAATTTTTCTTTTTGGTTTAGAGTCCCTTATTATTGTTCTTGATGATTGGGCACCAGTTTTATTAAAAAATTTTTTCAAAAAAAATAATTTTTCTATTAAATTTTGTGCCAAACTTTAAGTTTGGTGTTTTCTTGTTGATTTTTCTGTGTTTTTCGAAAATTTTAGTTTGATTTTCTAAAAATTTTAAGTTTGGTGTTCCTTGGTGTTTTCCTTCCAAAATTTTCAAAAACTAGGAGCATTAGATCTAAAAATTTTAAATCTTGTGCTAATTTATTGTTTTTCTCTTTCCTCACTAAATTCAAAAATATCTTTTCTCTCTATTTATAAAACAAATTTTCGAAAATTATTTTAAAAAAAATTCAGATTTTTTTAATTTAAAATTTTTTCCAAATCATATCTTTTTCAAAACTTCCTTACCACTTTCTCTCCCCTCATTTTTTCGAAAATCTTCACCTATTTTTATTTATTTTATTTTAATTTATTTTATTCTCGAAATAAATAAATAAATAAATAAATAAAAATAAAAATATTTTTTTTACATCATCTCCCTTTCTCCATCATGGATCTAAGTGGTAATGAACAGTCCAAGAGGACTCTGGGGTCATATGCTAACCCCTCTACTGCTTCATATGGGAGTAGTATCTGCATACCCTCCATTGGAATCAGTAGCTTTGAGTTGAATCCTCAGCTCATTATCATGGTGCAGCAAAATTGCCAATATTCCGGTCTTCCATAGGAAGAACCTACAGAGTTTCTGGCACAGTTTCTACAGATTGCTGACACAGTACATGATAAAGAAATAGATCAGGATGTCTACAGACTATTACTGTTTCCATTTGCTGTAAAAGATCAAGCTAAGCGGTGGTTGAATAACCAACCTAAGGCCAGCATAAAGACATGGAAACAACTGACAGAAAAATTCCTGAATCAATACTTCCCCCCAAAACGGATGACACAGCTAAGGATGGACATCCAAGGCTTTAAACAAGGAGATAGTGAATCTCTTTATGATGCCTGGGAGAGATACAGAGAGATGCTACGAAAATGCCCCTCTGAAATGTTTTCAGAGTGGGTTCAGTTAGACATCTTCTATTATGGGCTTGCAGATGGAGCTCAGATGTCTCTAGATTACTCAGCTGGTGGATCTATCCACATGAGAAAGACAATTGAAGAGGCTCAAGAGCTCATTGATACTGTTGCCAGGAATCAGCATCTATACCTAGGTAGTGACCCTTCCATGAAAGAAGAGGTTAAGACAGCAACTGCTGAACTCAGCCCTGTAAAACAAGCTGCTGAATTCAATCAGCAATTGGACTTTCTAACAAAGCAGTTAGCCGAATTCAAGGATAGACTACAAGAGACAAGGATGGCTAATATACATATGGAAGAACATTTTAAGCAAACAAAGCAGCAGCTTTCAAGGCAAATAATGGAAGAATGCCAAGCAGTTCAATTAAGAAGTAGAAAAACATTAAATACCCCACTTCAAGGCAGCAAGAAGCTAAGAAATGAGCAAACCACCCAAAATTCACCTGAGGACAGTAAGAGCCCAGGGAAAAGTAATTCTGGAATTAAAACGCCAGAAATTTGGTGGAAAGCTGGCGCTGAACGCCCAGACCATGCTCAGGACTGGCGTTCTACGCCAGAAACAAGGCAGGACTGGCGTTCAACGCCAGAAATAGGCAAGGATCTGGCGTTGAACGCCCAAAATGGGGAAGATCTGGCGCTGAACACCCAAAATGGGCACAGTTCTGGCGTTCAGACGCCAGGAACAGACAATGAGTTGGCATCTCACGTCACTCCAGCTTCTAACTCTAGCACTCAATTGCCAGTGAGGGATCAGACACACACACGTGCTGATGACAACCCCTCTAAAAAGGCTTCTTCAACCACTTCTGTAGGCAATAAACCTACAGCAACTAAGGTTGAAGAATATAAAGCCAAGATACCTTATCCTCAAAAACTCCGGAAAGAGGAGCAGGATAAGCAATTTGCTCGCTTTGCAGATTACCTCAGGACTCTTGAAATAAAGATTCCATTTGCAGAAGCACTTGAGCAAATACCTTCTTATGCCAAATTCATGAAAGAGATCTTGAGTCATAAAAAGGATTGGAGAGAAACAGAAAGAGTTATCCTCACTGAAGAATGCAGTGCAGTCATTCTGAAAAGCTTTCCTGAAAAGCTTAAAGACCCTGGGAGTTTTCTGATACCATGCATATTAGAAGGTCAATGCACCAAGACAGCTTTATGCGATCTTGGGGCAAGCATCAACCTAATACCTGCATCCACTATCAGAAAGCTTGGCTTAACTGAAGAAGTTAAACCAACCCAGATATGTCTCCAACTTGTTGATGGCTCCACTAAATACCCATCAGGCGTGATTGAAGACATGATTGTCAGAGTTGGGCCATTCGCCTTTCCCACTGACTTTGTTGTGCTGGAAATGGAGGAGCACAAGAGTGCTACTCTCATTCTAGGAAGACCCTTCCTAGCAACTGGACGAACCCTCATTGACGTCCAACAGGGGGAAATAACCCTGAGAGTCAATGATGATGAGTTTAAGTTGAACGCTGTCAAAGCCATGCAGCATCTAGACACATCAAAAGACTGCATGAAAGTTGATCTTATTGACTCTTTGGTAGAAGAGATCAACATGGCTGAGAGTCTCGAATCAGAGTTGGAAAACATCTTTAAAGATGTTCAGCCTGATTTAGAGGATTTAGAGGACATGAAAGGGCCTCTGAAAATTCTTCTGGAAGAAGAAAAACCTCCTAAACCCGAGCTCAAGCCATTACCACCATCCTTGAAATATGCATTTCTGGGAGAAGGTGACACTTTTCCAGTGATCATAAGCTCTGCCTTAAATTCACAGGAAGAGGAAGCACTTATTCAAGTGCTAAGGACACACAAGACAGCTCTTGGGTGGTCCATAGGTGACCTTAAGGGCATAAGCCCAGCTAGATGCATGCACAAAATCCTATTGGAGGATAATGCCAAACCAGTGGTTCAACCACAGAGGCGGCTAAATCCAGCCATGAAGGAAGTGGTGCAGAAAGAGGTCACCAAATTACTAGAGGCTGGGATTATTTATCCTATTTCTGATAGCCCCTGGGTGAGCCCTGTACAAGTCGTCCCAAAAAAGAGAGGCATGACAGTGATTCATAATGAAAAAAATGAACTGGTTCCTACAAGAACAGTTACAGGGTGGCGCATGTGTATTGACTACAGAAGGCTCAATACAGCCACCAAAAAGGATCATTTTCCTTTACCATTCATAGACCAGATGCTAGAAAGACTAGCAGGTCATGATTATTATTGCTTTTTGGATGGCTACTCAGGCTATAACCAGATTGCAGTAGATCCTCAGGATCAAGAAAAAACAGCATTCACATGTCCATCTGGAGTGTTTGCTTATAGAAGGATGCCATTTGGGCTGTGTAATGCGCCTGCAACCTTTCAGAGATGCATGCTCTCTATTTTCTCTGATATGGTGGAAAAATTTCTGGAAGTCTTCATGGATGACTTCTCAGTATATGGAGACTCATTCAGCTCCTGTCTTGATCACCTGAAACTTGTTCTGAAAAGATGCCAAGAGACCAACCTAGTTTTAAACTGGGAAAAATGTCACTTCATGGTGACTGAAGGGATTGTTCTTGGGCATAAAATCTCAAACAAGGGAATAGAGGTGGATCAAGCAAAAATAGAGGTAATTGAAAAATTACCACCACCTGCCAATGTTAAGGCAATCAGAAGTTTTCTGGGGCATGCAGGATTCTATAGGAGGTTTATAAAGGATTTTTCAAAAATCGCAAAACCTCTAAGCAATCTGCTAGCTGCTGACACGCCATTTGTGTTTGACACAGAGTGCTTGCAGGCGTTTGAAACGCTGAAAGCTAAGCTGGTCACAGCACCAGTCATTTCTGCACCAGACTGGACATTACCATTTGAGCTAATGTGTGATGCCAGCGATCACGCCATTGGTGCAGTGTTGGGACAGAGGCATGATAAGCTTCTGCATGTCATTTATTATGCTAGTCGCATTCTAAATGATGCCCAGAAGAATTACACAACCACAGAAAAAGAATTACTTGCAGTGGTTTACGCCATTGACAAGTTCAGATCATACCTAGTAGGATCAAAAGTGATTGTTTATACTGATCATGCTGCTCTTAAATATTTACTCACAAAGCAGGATTCAAAACCCAGGCTCATCAGATGGGTGTTGCTTCTGCAAGAGTTTGATATAGAAATAAGAGACAGAAAAGGGACAGAGAACCAAGTGGCTGATCATCTGTCCCGGATAGAGCCAGTAGAAGGGACGCCCCTCCCCTCTCTTGAGATCTCTGAGACTTTTCCGGATGAGCATTTATTTGCCATTCAGGAAGCACCATGGTTTGCCGATATTGCAAACTATAAAGCTGCAAGGTTCATACCCAAGGAGTACAACAAGATACAAAAGAAGAAATTAATTACTGATGCAAAGTACTACTTGTGGGATGAACCCTATCTCTTTAAGAGATGTGCAGACAGAATAATCCGTAGGTGTGTGCCTAGAGAAGAAGCACAGAGAATCCTATGGCATTGCCACGGATCTCAATATGGAGGCCATTTCGGAGGTGAGCGAACAGCCACCAAGGTCCTCCAATGTGGCTTCTATTGGCCCACCCTCTATAAAGATTCCCGAGAGTTTGTACGTAACTGTGACAGTTGCCAAAGAGCTGGTAATCTGCCTCATGGTTACACCATGCCTTAACAAGGAATCTTGGAAATTGAGTTGTTTGACGTATGGGGAATTGACTTCATGGGACCTTTCCCACCATCTTACTCAAACACTTATATTCTAGTGGCAGTTGACTATGTATCAAAATGGGTTGAGGCCATTGCCACACCCACCAATGATACTAAGACAGTGCTGAAGTTCCTCCAGAAACATATCTTTAGCAGGTTTGGTGTCCCTAGAGTGCTAATCAGTGATGGGGGCACTCACTTCTGCAATAAACAGCTTTACTCTGCCATGGTTCGGTATGGAATTCGCCATAAGGTGGCTACTCCATATCATCCACAAACTAATGGGCAAGCTGAAGTCTCTAACAGAGAATTAAAGAGAATCCTAGAACGGACAGTAAATACCCGTAGAAAGGATTGGGCACGGAGCTTGGATGATGCTCTGTGGGCTTACAGAACAGCATTCAAGACCCCTATAGGGACCTCTCCATACCAACTTGTGTATGGTAAGGCATGTCACCTGCCCGTGGAACTGGAACATAAGGCCTACTGGGCAACCAGATTCCTAAACTTTGATACCAAATTAGCAGGAGAAAAAAGATTGCTCCAGCTAAATGAGCTAGAGGAGTTCAGATTCACAACTTTCGAAAATGCCAAGCTTCATAAAGAGAAATAAAAAAAGTGGCATGACAGAAAGCTGTCATCTAGAATCTTTGAGCCAAGACAGAAGGTTCTGCTGTTCAACTCTAGACTCAGGCTATTCCCCGGGAAATTGAAATCCCGGTGGAGGGGACCATACGTGATTACAAGTGTATCACCATATGGCTATGTAGAGCTTCAAGATATTGATTCTGATAAGAGGTTCATTGTCAATGGACAGAGAATCAAGCACTATCTTGAAGGCAACGTTGAGCAAGAGTGCTCAAGGCTGAAACTAGACTAAAAGCTCAGCAACGTCCAGCTAAAGACAATAAAGAAGCGCTTGCTGGGAGGCAACCCAGCCATGGGGCATTAATCCTCTAAGCATTTTGCCCTATTTTTATTTTTATTTGTTCACTAACACTAAGGTGAGGAATCATTTGTATAAGTCCACAGAGTTACAGAAGGATTCGGCACACAAAACAGAGAAAAAGAGCACACTGGCAAGAAAACACCAGTAAAAGTGTATTTTGGGCGTTCAACGCCCAAAATGGGCATCCACTGGGCGTTGAACGCCAGTAATGGTAGCAATCTGGGCGTTCAACGCCAGAAATGGGCACCCACTGGGCGTTGAACGCCAGTAATGGCAGCAACTGGGCGTTGAATGCCCAGGAGAGCAGCATTTGGGCGTTGAACGCCCAAAACAGGCAGTGTTTGGGCGTTCAAATGCCAGGATGGCAGGGAGGTGGTAAATTCAATTTTTCTTCATATTTTTCATTTTAATCTTAATTTTCATGTTTCATTTTATGATTTCTTGCATAAACATGTTAAGAACCCTGATTTCTAAAATTCCTAATTTCTAAAAATCCCTCTTTAAAAATATCAAATGTATCTTAATCCATAAGCACCAAGCCTCTTTGCAAATTCAATCCAACTCTTTTCAAATCCTTTTTTTTAAAACTAATCTATCTTTTCAACTCATCAATATCTTTTTCAAAATCTCCACTTTATCTTTTTCAAAATCTAGTTCTATCTTTTTCAAAAATCTCTCATATCTTTTTAATTTTAAACTATATCCTCTCTTATCATATCTTCTATCTTATCTTTTCCAAATCAATCTTTTTTATCATATCCTTATCTTTTTTTTCGAAAACCCACCCTCCCTCCCTTTAAATTTGGGTTCGGCCTCCCTCCCCTTCCATCAACAATTGCACATAGCTCTCCTTCTATCCCTCTCCTTTCTTTTCTTTTGCTTGAGGACAAGCAAACCTCTAAGTTTGGTGTGTTTATCCGCGATCACTAAGATCATGGCTCCTAAAGGAAAACAATCCACTCCAAGAGGCAAGAAAGAGAGCGTTCCAAAACCACTTTGGAATCAAGGGAAGTTCTTATCTAAAGAACATTCAGACCATTATAACAAAATAATGGGTCTGAGATCAGTGATCCCGGAAGTTAGATTCGATCTGAAAGGAGATGAATACCCAGAGATCCAGGAGCAAATTCGAATCAGGAACTGGGAAGTCTGAGCTAATCCTGAAATGAAAGTGGGAAGGAATATGGTCCAGGAGTTCTATGCTAATATGTGGTAGACTGACAAGCAAAAACTATCTGGAACTGCTTTCTATGAATATCAGACCATAGTCAGAGGAAAGATTGTTCATACCACCCCTGACAAGATCAGAGAGATCTTAAAGCTACCTCAGCTGAAAGATGATCCAGACTCCTTCAACAGGAGAATGATGAGAACAGACAAGGGCCTGGATAAGATTCTAGAGGACATATATATCCCTGGAGCCAGGTGGACCACCAACACAAAGGGTGTCCCAAATCAACTCAAGAGAGAATATCTCAAACCAGTCGCCAGAGGATGGCTGGATTTCATTGGGCATTCTCTGTTGCCCACTAGCAACCGTTCTGAAGTCACTATTAAAAGAGCAGTAATGATCCATTGCATCATGATGGGAAAAGAAGTGGAAGTTCATCAGCTAATCTCAGCTGAACTCTACAAAATTGCTAACAAAAATTCTAAAGAAGCCAGGTTGGCTTATCCAAGCGTGATTTCTCTGCTCTGCAAGGACGCTGGAGTAAGAATGGGAATAACTGAGTATATCTCAGTCGAGAAACCAATCACCAAAGCATCAATGGAAAAACAACAAGCACAGGATGATCCCACCAAGAAGAAAACACAGGAATTTCTCCCAGAAATCCCTCAATCTGAATACTGGGAGTATCTTGAGACGTCTGTCACCAAGATACGGGAAGCTATGGAGCAAATAATAAAAGAACAGAAGGAACACAGTCAAATGCTGACCTGACCTATATATTCAAAGAACAAGAGGAGCAAGGGCGTGACTTAAGGGAATTGAAGCGCCAGAAGTTATCTCTTGAAGAATCAAGCACCCCACGGATCAGAGGAACACCCATTTCCCAGAACAAAGGTTGTTAAATTCCAATTTCTGCTTTAACTCTGTGATAGTGTCGTTATAGAAGTTCACCTTAGGAGTCATATAGTAGTAATTAGTATCTATTTTGATTTTATCTCCAATTAAGCCATAGTTTATTTTTCTCATCATCAGCAAACATGAATAAAATAGTAGATCTTTTGAATAAGAGGCAATAAAATTTCGAGTTTTTAATAAGAGAAATTCTAATTAGTTACATGTGGTGGCAATACTTTCTGTCTTCTGAATGAATGCTTGAACAGTGCATATGTCTTTTGAATTTGTTGTTTAAGACTGTTAAATATGTTGGCTCTTGAAAGAATGATGAACATGAGACATGTTATTGATAATCTGAAAAATCATAAAAATGATTCTTGAAGCAAGAAAAAGCAGCAAAAAAAAAAGAAGAGAAGAAAAGCAGAAAAAGCCAATAGCCCTTAAAACCAAAAGACAAGGGTAATAAAAAGGATCCCAAGGCTTTGAGCATCAGTGGATAGGAGGGCCTAAGGGAATAAAATCCTGGCCTAAGCGGCTAAACTAAGCTGTCCCTAACCATGTGCTTGTGGCGTGAAGGTGTCAAGTGAAAACTTGAGACTGAGCGGTTAAAGTCAAGGTCCAAAGTAGAAAGAAGAGTGTGCTTAAGAACTCTGGACACCTCTAATTGGGGACTTTAGCAAAGCTGAGTCACAAACCAAAGGGTTCACCCAATTATGTGTCTGTGGCATTTATGTATCCGGTGGTAATACTGGAAAACAAAGTGCTTAGGACCACAGCCAAGACTCATGAAACAGCTGTGTTCAAGAATCATCATACTGAAATAGGAGAATCAATAACACTATCTGAATTCTAAGTTCTTATAGATGCCAATCACTCTGAGCTTCAATGGATAAAGTGAGATGCCAAAACTGTTCGGAAGCAAAAAGCTACTAGTCCTGCTCATCTAATTAGAATCTGAGCTTCACTCAAACACTCTGAGATATTATTGCTTCTCAACCTATTAGTCTTCTATTTTATTTGTCTAGTTGCTTGAGGACAAGCAACAGTTTAAGTTTGGGGTTGTGATGAGCGGATATTTTATACGCTTTTTGGGGTTAATTTCATATAGTTTTTAGTATGTTTTAGTTAGTTTTTAGTTTATTTTCATTAGTTTTTAGAAAAAATTCATATTCTGGACTTTACTATGAGTTGTATGTTTTTCTGTAATTTCAGGTATTTTTCTGGCTGAAATTGAGGGAGCTGAGCAAAAATCTTATTCAGGCTGAAAAAGGACTGCTGATGTTGTTGGATTCTGACCTCCCTGCACTCAAAGTGGATTTTCTGGAGCTACAGAACTCGAAATGGCATGCTTCCAATTGCGTTAGAAAGTAGACATCCAGGGCTTTCCAGCAATATATAATAGTCCATACTTTACTCAAGGATAGACGATGTAAACTGGCGTTCAACGCCAGTTCTCTGCCCAATTCTGGCGTCCAGCGCCAGAAAAGGATTAAAAGTTGGAGTTCAACGCCAGAAATGGATCCAAACCTGGTGTTGAACGCCCAATATGGCCTTATGCACATGAATTGCTTAAGTCTCAGCCCCAGCACACACCAAGTGGGCCCCAGAAGTGGATCTCTATACCATCTGTTATAGTTTACTCAATTTCTGTAAACCTAGGCTACTAGTTTAGTATTTAAACAACTTTTAGAGACTTATTTTGTATCTCATGACATTTTAGATCTAAACTTTGTACTCTTTGATGGCATGAGTCTCTAAACTCCATTGTTGGGGGTGAGGAGCTCTGCTGTGTCTCGATGAATTAATGCAAGTATTTCTGTTTTCTATTCAAACATGCGTGTTCCTATCTAAGATATCCATTCGCGCCTAACTATGGAGAAGGTGATGATTAGTGACACTCATCACCTTCCTCAATCCATGAACATGTGTCTGACAACCACCTCTGTTCTACATCAGATTGAATGAATATCTCTTAGATTCCTTAATCAGAATCTCCGTGGTATAAGCCAGATTGATGGCGGCATTCATGAGAATCCGGAAAGTCTAAACCTTGTCTGTGGTATTCCGAGTAGGATTCAGGGATTGAATGACTGTGACAAGCTTCAAACTCGCGAGTGCTGGGCGTGGTGACAGACGCAAAAGGAGGGTGAATCCTATTCCAGCATGATCGGGAACCTTAGATGATTAGCCGTGCTGTGACAGAGCATTTGGACCATTTTCACAAGAGGAGGGGATGTAACCATTGACAACGGTGATGCCCCAACACACAGCTTGCCATAGAAGGACGTGCGTGCGTGAATCATAGAACAGAGGAAAGCAGAGATTCAGAAGACAAAGCATCTCCAAAACCGCAACATACTCTCCATTACTGCATAATAAGTAACTTTTAACCCATGCTCTCTTGTTCATTCGCAATTCAACTGATAAATATAATTGACTTTCTGACTAAGAATTGCAAGATAACTATAGATTGCTTCAAACCAACAATCTCCGTGGGATTCGACCCTTACTCACGTAAGGTATTACTTGGATGACCCAGTGCACTTGCTGGTTAGTGGTACGAGTTGTGAAAAGTGTGATTCACAATTCGTGCACCAAACTCCAACTGGCGGAACCTTAGCAACAGGTTAGGATGGGATTCATCATCTCAAACTTGCTAGAAATTGAAGTTTCTTGGCCCACAAGTCAAGCTAAGCAAGAGATCTATGGAAGAACATCAAGAAAACACATTTTTATGCATGGTTCTTTGAAACCGAAGCAAAGAGGGAGGGAGAGCAGCCATCTCTCCCAATTTTGATCCAAGAAAAATCACATAATTTTAAAGAGAAAGAAGAAGATCACTTTAATCAGTTTGAAATTTTGATTTGAGTTTTAATTTGGAAGAAATCAAGATTTGAAGATCAAGGTGTCGTGAAGTTTCTCTCTTTTCTTTCTCTCTTATTTTCGGCCATTCAAGGAGGAAATGAACTAGCTTGGAGTGTCTTGGAGGTGGGGAAAAACGTACTTGATGATGATTGGTTGGTTAGTGAAAATTATCTCATGTGTATAATTATTAAAACTATATGTATTAGAACACACTTAACAACATATCTAGAGATTAATATCTAAGCTACTAGTATAGATGACACTAGTAACATGATAATTTTGATAATAGAAGATATATGATGAGGCATTATCATTGCTAAAATCATCAAAGACTTCTGGTGTTAACCTGCACCAGAAGACTGTGAACCTGGTTAAACTTATCTCCTATTTTTAACAAAAGCATATCAATTAATATCATAATATTTGACGTGGCGGAAAATTGCCGATTAAGAATTTCTAGAGAAAACAGCATTGCAAGTACAATTCTTAACCGATGAAAATTCCGCTTATCAATTTAGAAAGGGTTGTCACAAAATTAGAATAAAAATACTGGGAGTAGAAATCCTAGGTCGTCTCCCAACAAGTTGAAAAAAGAGTGCTATTTTATTGATCAGAAGTTTTTCGAGAAATTTTAAGAGTTTGGAGAACAGAAAAATAAATAATTGTAAATTAAAGCAATGAAAATTAGCAAGAGAATTTATATAATTAAAATAAAAGCCTTGACCGAGAGAAGATTAATTGGAATTTCTATCCTTGTTGGATTTTCTCAAGTGTAATAGTAAAAGGTTGTTGTTCTACTTAGTCATCCCTTACTAAATAAAGGAAAGTCAAGTAACTAACTAACCAACTCTATCCTCAAGTCCTAATCCTCTCCTAAGGAAGAATTAGAGTTAGAGACTAGAGAGCCAGCCAACAACTTCCAATTAAAATTAACACTTGAGTATTCCAACTCAAGGGTCTCCTTTTTAATTAACTCCCAAGTCAAGTTGGAAGTCTACTCCATTGACATGAATACAATATTCACAGGCATATAAAGGGAATGAAGAGAAGACATAATAAATTAAATAATTGTTGAAGATCAATTAAAGGTAAAAGTAGTTCTTTGCATTAATAAATCTCAAAATCATAAACATACGTATCTAAACAGGGTTAATGAGTAATTAAAAAGAGTAAAGGAATAAGGAAACAAACTAGAATAATCGAACTTCAACGGAGGTAGTAACTCTTCTCAATAGCCAAATCAAAAGCATAAACTCTAAAACTATGAATGTGAAGAAAACCTAGAGGAAGTAGTAATTTCTCCCTAAGATTCCAAACTAAAACTAAAACTATGCGAAAGAGAATGTGTGTTGAGTCTTTACTTGTCCCCTGGCTCTAGTCTGTGTTTTTGGGCCGAAAACTGGGTCCAAACTCAGCCCAAAATCGCCCCCAGCATTTTCTGCAATTTTTGCACGTGGCGCATATCACGCTACGTGTCAGTCATGCATACGCGTCGATGGTCATCTTCGCGTGTCACACGTACGCGTCACGTACGCGCACGCGTCGCTGTGCAAACTTGCTTTTTGCGCGCATGCGTCAGGTACGCGCACGCGTCGTTCCTCGCATGTCAGCTCCTTAGTTTCTTGAGTTCCATCCATTTTTGTAAGCTTCCTTTCCATCCTCTATGCCATTCCTGCCCTGTAAAGCCTGAAAACACTGAACACACAGATCACGGTATCGAATGGTATATAGAGGGATAAAAATTACACAATTTAAAGGCTTAGGAAGCAAGTTTTCAATCATAGAACAAAATTGGGAAGGAATTGTAAAATCATACAAATTGTATGAATAAGTGTGCAAAGACTTGATAAAAACCACTCAGTTGAGCATAAGATAAACCATAAAATAGTGGTCTATCAATCTCCCCACACTTAAATATTAGCATGTCCTCATGCTAAGCTCAAGTAGATAAAAAGAATGAATGGGAAAAAGTAAGACTCATACAATGCAACCTATGTATATGAATGCAACTATATGCTAAGATGTTTCTACCTACTTGGTTAAAAGCAAACAAGTTCTCCAAGACAAATGTAAATCAAATTCCACTAATTCAAATCATACAATAAAAGACAAGTAAACTTGTAAGAAGGTAGCTCATGAAAGTAGGGAACATAGAATCAAGCATTGAACCCTCACTGGTAGTGTATATGCACTCTAATCTCTCAAGTGTCTAGGGTTAATCACTCTACTCTTCTCTAGTCATGCTTTCTAAAACTTTGTTCTTCATCTAACCAATCAACAAAAATTTAGTGTACCGATGCAAATATCATGAGGTCTTTTCAAGGTTGTAATGGGGCTAAGGTAAGGTTAAGGATATATGTATGGCCAAGTGAGCTATAATATGAATCTTTGACTAACTTAAGTTCTCACCTAACACACACACTCACTCTATGTACTTTTAAAATCATGCCTAGATACCCAAAATTCCCACTTTTGCATCACATACTCATGTATCAAATTTTTCTTTAATTTCACCACATATGCATTGATCTTTTATTAAACTTAACATTGGAATAATTTTGTCCCCTATTTATTTATTTATGCTATAATTTTTTTTAATAACGAACATGAAAGCAAACATAACATTTCAATGTATATGGTTTTTTTTGTTTAACATGAGTAGGTACCCAAATTTTCAATATTAAATAAAGTAAAAACACAACACATTCCTATTAACCCAGGTTTCCCACAATTTCCCACACTTAGTTAACACACTATCTCAGTTAACCAAAGATTCAAATCAGGTAATTATTTGTTTTTTCGCTTAAGGCTAGTGATGTGGTAATATAAAGAACAAATGGGGATTAAAAGGCTTAAAGTGGCAGACAAGGGTAATTGAAATGGTAGGCTATTTGGAATAAGTGAGCTAATAACAAATGATGGCCTCAATTATATGTATGCATGTAAATACACTAAACAATGGACATATAGAATGGAACAAAATATAGATTGCAATCATAGAGAAGCAAACACACAAGAATAAAAATTATGGTTAAATAATGTAACCATATAATTAAGCTCAAAACTCACGGGTTGTGTGTTCTTAGCTATAATTCATGTTCCAAATTACAATCCTCAAACAAGTTTAACACAAATTTCAATTTAAATTAGTGAAATACTATAAAATAGGGTCTTGAAAAGAAACTTGTTACTTTAACCAAGCAAAACATACATGCAAATAATTATTATCATGCAATCTATCCTATCTAATAAAAGAAAAACTAAAATGTTGGTGTTAAGAGAGAGAAGTTACCTCCGGAAGTCAAGGACTGACCTCCCCACACTTAAGGCTTGGCACGGTCCTCCGTGCCATCAATAAGGAGCAAGGTAGGGCTGGAAGCATTGCCTCCGCTGTCTGGTTCGCCATGGCTCCCTGTGCTACTGGATGAAGGGGAGTCCAGGGTGTCTTTCTGCTCTGGAGGTGGGTGTGTACCAACTATGAGTTCCTTCAGTATCGGCGCCTGTTATGGCGCTCCATTTGCTCCATCCGCCAGTCTTGCCGGTCAAATCTCTCAAGGATCTGAAGGAACATCTGATGGGTGGATGGTGCTTGTGGGGTGGACGGTGTTGGAGTAGAAGAAGGAGGAGTATCCAAAGATGGGCCTACAGGCCGGCTCACAGAAGGAACTAGGGGTCTGATGTACTTCCCATTTGGGACATACTGATCGGCCCTTGGGATCATAACCTTCGTGTCTCCTGCCCGGTAGGAAACACCTGCTGCAGAGACTAAATCTGAAACCAATGCGGGTTAATACAGGTTACCCGCTATCTGCACATGTCCCATGGCTTGCTGGATGTGTCGAGGCAGGTTGAGAGGTTGCTCCGTCAGGATGCACCAGAGAAGAACGGCCATGTCTGCTGTGAAGGTCGACTCGTGAGTGCTCGGAAAGAGATAGTGGGACATAATCTGTGCCCACACGTGAGCCTCCAAGGTGAGTGACTGGGCGAAGATGCTCTTAGGTTTTGACTGATGTGGCCCATAGATCCAGGTGCTGCCAGGTTGGGCTATAACTCTAAGAACATTGGCCCAGTTGAACTGATACATCTGGCGCTTAAGAAATACCTCTTGATATGTATCCAAGCCCTCTGGACTAGGTGGAAGATCTAGTACTCTCTGTATGGCACTCTTGGAGATAGGGACTTGCTTCTGATGAACATAGACAATCTGCAGGGTAGGCGAGTAGAAGTTGGAGTAGAATTCAACTACCCATGATAAGTTGGCCTCCCGCGGCTACCTCCTCAAAAATCCCCACTGTCTCCTCTCAATTCGAGGCTCCACAAAATCAACAAAGTGTGTTGGGACACGGAGCAGATGCTCATTGTTGTAGTTCCTCTCGGCTAGGATGGGGAACATCAGTTCGCAATAACAGTTAGTGAACTGTGTGGAGTCTCGTGCGGAGAAAGCTTTCTCTGATTCGTCAACTTTAATGATCCTCTTCACCCGCTTTGTTGGTGGCTTTACGCTTGTAGATGGAAGCGCTTTGGCCGAAGCTCTCTTGGTTCCTCTCTTGCCGGTGTCTTGTTAGTGGCCTTCTCTTTTCCTTTCTTGGCACCCATGTCTAAAGAAGAAAGAAAAGGAAGAATATTAAAGATAGATAACTAAAGAACAGGAAGGAAGAAATTCCAAGTGATAATGAATGCCAAAGAAGAGATAATAGCTTAAATACATGGTAGCTACAACATGTAGGTAAGAAATTAATTAAGAGCAAAAAGGCAATTCATAATAATAAGATGCAGGAGTGGTTATGGCATGCAGAAACAGGCATTAGAAGCATAGCTCAAGCATCAAGTATTAAATGTGCCAAATTAAAGAGCACTTATAATGATGACAATTGTGAATGATAATCCCAAATACATATGGATTGCAAGTGTTGTGAAAAAGAGGCATTCAAGTAAAAGAGTAGAAGAAAATAGGATTCAAAATACTATAAAAGCTTTTTCACAAACACTTGGTGTGCAAGTGAAAATAAAAATGAAAATAATATAATCTAAATGTATGTGAGAGCCAAATTAATATGTCAATTGTCAAATCACTGCATATAATATCCACAAGCTTAATGAAAATAAGGTACTACCCGAATAAAACTCCAATACCAACATAAAAATGCATGAAAAAGAAAAGAATGAAAAAGAAACCATAAATAACTAAGCATGAAAGCGAAAAATGTAGAAGAAAGAAAAATAATTAAATGCAATAATTGAAAGAAGAATGAAGGAAGAAAAGAAAAGAACCTGATGTAGAAGATGAAAGAGGGAAGAAGAAAGTAGTAGAAAGTAAGAAGGAATAGAGAAGAAATAAGGAAGAAGAAAGAAGAAAGAATGATAATAGAAAGATAATTAGTATTGGGAGAGGGAATATTTGAAATCAGGCGGCGTACTGGTTTAATTGTGCGTTGCATGCGACGCGTACACGTACTGCACGCGTACGCGTGGGTCGCACTAATTCCAAGCCACGCGTAAGCGTCAGGGACGCGTACGCGTGCTATGGTGTTGTGCGAAAGGCGCGAAGGCATCGACGCGCACGCACAACTCTCTGTTCTTTTTCATTTGGGCCCAAAATTGCATACGACGCGTGCGCGTCAGGCACGCGCACGCGTGGATGGCCAGTTTGTGAAACTGACGCGCACACGTCAGGGACGCGTACGCGTGATGGGGATTGTGCTCCCAGCACAGTTCCATCACCAAACCAGCACAACTCTCGGGCCAAACACCTATTTACGCCAATTTTTCAAGGTTACGTGTACGCGTCAGGAACGTTTACGCGTGGTGGGCTGAAAGTGCAAGCGACGCGTACGCGTGAGGTACGCGTACGCATGGTCTTGCCTGTGCGCAAGGCACGCTTCCAGAACCACTCCAGCCCATCTTTCTGTTCAATTTCTTGGTGATGCGAAGTCACGCATGACGCGTATGCGTCAGTGACGCTTGCGCGTCGCACACCCCTTTTTTTATGTACAATGCAGAATGCAGAAATTACGAAGAGTACTGTGAAAAACTAAATAAAATAAAACTAGGAAAGAAAAAGGAACGATCATACCATGGTGGGTTGTCTCCCACCTAGCACTTTGCTTTTACGTCCTTAAGTTGGACGGTCTACAAGCTCAGTCTTCTGCTATTGGTGGATCTTCCAAGAGGAAGATTTCCAGCTCCTTGTTGTTCTTCATCTTCTCACCATGATACAGCTTTAAGCAATGTCCATTGACCTTGATGAATTTGGAGCTTGCAGGATGACTCAGGTGAAAGATTTCGTATGGCTCTGCTTTCTCTACTCTATAGGGGCCTTCCCACCTTAAACGCAGCTTGCCTGGCATGGGCCTCAACCTTGAGTTGTAAAGGAGAACCAGCTCTCCAGGTCTGAACTCTCTTCTCTTGATATGCTTGTCATGCACAACCTTCATCTTATCTTTGTATAGTCTGGAGTTGTCATATGCTTCGAGTCGAAGGGTCTCCAGTTTTGCCAGTTGCAGCTTCCATTCAGCACCGGCCTTGTCAAACCCCATGTTGCATTCCCTTACAACCCAGAAAGCCTTGTGGTCCACCTCCACTGGGAGGTGACAAGCCTTTCCGTAGACTAGGCGGAAGAGATTCATTCCTATGGGCGTCTTGTATGCTGTCCGATAAGCCAAAGTGCGTCTACAAGCCTGGTGCTCTAGTCCTTCCTATGCAGCTTGACTATCTTCTCCAGAATGCGCTTTATTTCCCTATTAGACACTTCTGCTTGCCCATTGGTCTGAGGATGGTAAGCTGTTGCTACCTTGTGAACAATGCCATGTCTCTTCAGTAGAGCTGTCAATCTCCTATTACAAAAATGAGTGCCTTGATCACTCACGATTGTGATCCAAAGCGACAGATAATATGATTTCTAACAAAAGAGACAACATTTTAGCATCATCAGTATGGGCAGGAATTGCTTCTACCCATTTAGAAACATAATCTACAACTAACAATATATATGAGAAACCACTAGAGTTTGGAAACGGACCCATGAAGTCAATTCCCCCAACATAAAAAATTTCACAAAATAGCATAAGCTGTTGGGGCATCTCATCCCTCTTGGATATATTCCCAAACCTTTGGCATGGGGAGCAAGATTTACAGAAGGCAGTAGCATCTTTAAAAAGAGTGGGCCACCAGAATCCACAGTCTAAAACTTTTCTAGCTGTTCTTTAAGGACCAAAATGTCCACCACTCTCAGAGGAGTGGCAAGCCTCAAAAATTGATTAGAATTCCAATTGAGGCACACACCTTCTAATTATCTGGTCAGCACCATACCTCCATAAATAAGGGACATCCCATATATAATATTTGGACTCGCTTTTCATCTTGTCCCTCTGATTCTTAGTAAAATTGGGAGGAAAGGTATGACTAACTAGATAATTAGCTATAGGTGCATACCAAAGAACTACTTCAGATATTGCATGCAAGCTATCAAATAGAAAAGCATCATTGGTAGGAGTGGAGTCACTCCTTATGTGCTCTAGGCGACTCAAGTGGTCCGCCACTAAATTCTGGGAACCACTCCTATCCTTAATTTCTAAATCAAATTCTTGCAGCAACAATATCCAACGTATTAGCCTTGGTTTGGACCCTTTTTTAGCTAATAGATATTTTAGAGCTGCATGATCTGAGTACACTACCACCTTAGTACCAAGTAAGTAGGCTCAAAATTTATCCAGAGCAAAAACAATAGCCAGAAGCTCTTTTTCAGTGGTAGTGTAATTAGACTGAGCAGCGTCTAAAGTCTTAGATGCATAAGCAATTATAAAAGGATCTTTATCTTCGCACTGAGCCATCACCGCTCCTACTGTATGGTTGGAGGTATCACACATAATCTCAAATGGTTGGCTCCAGTCGGGTCCTCTCACAATCGGAGCTTGAGTCAAGGCGATCTTCAGCTTATCAAACGCTTCCATACAGTCCTCACTCAGCTCGAACTCAACGTCCTTCTGCAGCAGTCTGGATAAAGGCAATGCTATCTTACTGAAGTCCTTGATAAATCTCTGGTAGAAACCTGCATGACCAAGGAACAAACGGACTTCCCTCACAGAAGAGAGGCAAGGTAAACTAGAAATGACATTTACCTTTGCTAGATCAACTGAAATACCAGTATTCGAAACAACATGTCCTAGAACAATACCTTGTCTGACCATAAAATGACACTTTTCAAAATTTAAAACAAGATTTGAACTAACACATCTGTCTAATACTCTAGCTAAACTATCTAAGCAAAGGTTGAAAGAATCACCATACACACTAAAATCATCCATGAAAACTTCCATACAGTTCTCAAGAAAATCTGAGAAAATACTCATCATGCACCTTTGAAACGTAGCCAGTGCATTACATAAGCCAAAAGGCATCTTCTTGTATGCATACGTGCCAAAGGGACATGTAAAAGTAGTTTTCTCCTGATCTTCAGGAGCTATATGAATTTGAAAATATCCTGTGTAACCATCTAAAAAGCAGTAGTGTGATTTACCTGACAAACGAACCAGCATTTGATCAATGAATGACAAGGGGTAGTGATCCTTGCGAGTGGCCTGGTTGAGGCACCTGTAGTCAATGCAGACCTTCCAAGCGTTCTGCACTCTAGTTGCTATGATCTCTCCTTGCTCATTCTTCACTGTAGTGACTCTAGACTTCTTGGGCACCACTTGTACTAGGCTGATCCATTTACTGTCTGAGATGGGGTAGATGATGTCTGCTTCAAGTAATCTAGTCATTTCCTTCTTGACAACTTCCAAGATGGTGGGGTTCAGCCACCTTTGAGGTTGACGGACAGGCCTTGCTCCCTCTTCTAAAAATATCCTGTGCTTACAAACGTGAGAGCTTATGCCTACTATATCTGCCAAGCTCCACCCAATAGCTTTCTTGTGTCTTCTCAGCACACTAAGCAACTGCTCCTCCTGTTGGGATGTGAGTTCCCTTGCAATGATGACTGGGAGCTTCTGATTATCCTCAAGGTAAGCATACTTGAGGTAGGGTGGAAGGGGCTTCAACTCTAATTTCTTCTCATGGTTAGGCGCTTGATCTTCTGGAGCCATTGGTGGGGCAAGTTATCTTCAGTAAGCTCAGAGGGTTTCTCCACACTTGGACCGTGCTCTATGTGCATCTCTTCTACTTCTTCTTGGTGAACTGCAACTACAGTCTCATCAATGATGTTGCACTGGAAGATGGAATGGTCTTCCGGAGGGTGCTTCATAGCTTCATCCGGATTGAAGCTCACTGTTCGGTCGTCTATCTCAAAGGAGTAAGTTCCTGAGAAGGCATCCAACTTGAACTTTGAAGTCTTCAGAAATGGTCTTCCAAGTAGGATGGATGAGGGCCTTCCTAAGTCATTTGGGGGCATCTCCAAGATGTAGAAGTCAATGGGAAATATGAGCCTCTTAATGCTCACCAGCACGTCCTCAGCAATTTCAACCACTGTGATGACGCTTTTATCTGCCAAAACAAAATAAGCTGCCGACCTTTTTAAGGGAGGGAGCCTCAAAGCATCATATATAGACAATGACATAATGCTAACACACGCTCCTAAGTCACATATGCAGTCAGAAAAAGTTACACCCTCAATAGCACAACTAACCATGCATGGACCTGGATCACTACATTTTTCAGGTATATCACCCATTAAAGCAGAAATAGAACTACCTAGAGGAATGGTTTCTAAGTCATCTAATTTATCTTTATTCATGCATAGGTCTTTTAGAAATTTTGCATATTTAGGTACCTGACGGATGGCATCAAAAAGGGGAATGGTTACCTCAACCTTTTTGAAGATCTCTACCATCTTGGGGTCGAGCTCCATCTGCTTTCTGGACTTCCTTGCAAGGTGTGGAAAGAGGATAGGAATGGTGTCTCTTGTAGCTTCAGCTTCCCTTGGTTCTCCATTCCTTGGTTGAGCTGTTTCTTCTTCAACCATGTCTTGTACTTCATCTTCCTCTTCAACATCCTCCACTGTAACCATGTCCTCAACTGGGGTGTTTTCTTGTGGGCTTGGCTCCTCGTGACTCCTCTCTTGTAGTGTGGTTCCGGACCTCAAAGTGATGGCATTGATTCCACCTTTGGGTTGGGTAAAGGCTGAGAAGGAATGGTACTGGAGCTTGAAGGCTGATTGTTGGGAGTAGATAGTGAATCCATCAGGGAGACCAGAGCTTGTAAAGTGGCATTCAGACCGTTTATAGTAGAGTTCAGTGTAGTCTGAATGTCTTGTTGTCCATGTGCAAGAGAGCGAAGTATCTCGTCATTAGAAGAGGAAGGGGGTAAGTGATCTGAGGGGTCTGCTGTTGGTTGTTCTGAGATCCTTGGGACTGCCTTAGGTGAGGTACTCTGTAAGGCTTATTATGGTTCTGCTGTTGATAGGGAGGATTCTACTGATACCAGTTTTGTTGATTGTTATTATTATTTCACCTCTGATTTCCCTGGTTGTCTCTGCCTCCTCTGTTATATTTGTCCCTCCATCCCTGGTTGGAGTTGTCTTGCCAACCTTGGTTATAGTTCCCACCTTGGTTATAATTACCGCCTTGTTGATAGTATCCTTGATTTGGGCGGTCATAGAAATTGTGAGTAGCTGCCAAGGTGTTGTCTTCTTGTTGGAGCTACTGACACTCATCAGTATAATGACTATAGCATGCATATATCCCACACACTCTCTGAGGAACCAACTATTGGCTTTGTTACTGTGGGGGAGACTAAGATTGTTGTTGATTCAGCTGTAGCTGCTTCAGTATGTTGGTCATCTCTCCCAGAGTCTGTGTGAGAGCAGCAGTCTCACTGCTAGAGAAAACCTCCGCAACAGCCTTGGGATGGTTGTTCCTATGCCTAGCATTCCTGGTAGACTCAACTAGATCTGCGATCAGTTGCCACACTTCTGTCGCCGTCTTGTACTTCTTCAGAGATCCATTGCTTGCAGCATCCAATGTAGTTTTATCTTGAGACTTCATGCCTTGTGTGAAGTAGCTGATCAATACCATCTGGTCAATCTTGTGGTGAGGGTATGAGTCAAGGAGATTCATGAAGTATTCCCAGTATTCCTAGAGAGTCTCTAACTCGCCTTGGATAATGCAGGAAATCTCCTTCCTTAGTCTATCTGTAACTTCAGCTGGAAAGTATTTCTCCAGGAATTCCCTTCTGAGCAGATCTCAGTTGGTGACGACTGCTTCAGGTTGAGTGTAGAACCACTCCCTTGCCTTTCCCTCAAGAGAAAACGGGAAAGCATACAGCCAAATAGTAGTCTCTTCTACACCATGAGGCCTAGTAGTAGAGCAGGCTGTCTGAAAATTCCTGAGGTGCTTGATAGGCTCTTGAGTAGGTAAGCCATGGAACTTGGACAGTAAGTTGATTAGTGCAGTCTTCAGTTCAAAATCTACAGCCAAATTTGGGTGACGCGCTTGATACGGTTGCAGTGTAAAGTCTAGAGCTCCAGCTTCCTGGAGAGTAATCCTCCCGGGCTTCATGGTGCGCAGAAATTGTGATTACACTTTAATTATGTAAAATTCATCGCTCTTTCTTTCCCTGGTAATGGCGCCAAAAACATGATGCCAATACCATAGTTCACAACTTCGCACAACTAACCAGCAAGTGCACTGGGTCGTCCAAGTAATACCTTACGTGAGTAAGGGTCGAATCCCACGGAGATTGTTGGTATGAAGCAAGCTATGGTCACCTTGCAAATCTCAGTCAGGTAGGGTTAAATGTGATTGGATTAGATAATTAAAAGATAAATAATAAAGGATAGAAATACTTATGTAATTCATTAGTGAGAATTTCAGATAAGCGAATAGAGATGCTTTCGTTCTTCTGAACCTCTGCTTTCCTGCTATCTTCATCCAATCAGTCTTACTCCTTTCCATGGCTGGCTTTATGTGATACATCACTATTGTCAATGGCTACTTTCGGTCTTCTCTCGGGAAAATGATCCAAATGCCCTGTCACGGCACGGCTAATCGTCTGGAGGTATCACCCTTGTCAATGGTTTCATCTTATCCTCTCAGTGAAAATGGTCAACGCACCCTGTCACGGCACGGCTATTCATCTGTCGGTTCTCGATCCTGCTGGAATAGGATTTACTATCCTTTTGCGTCTGTCACTATGCCCGGCAATCGCGAGTTTGGAGCTCGTCACAGTCATTCAATCATTGAATCCTACTCGGAATACCACAGACAAGGTTTAGACCTTCTGGATTCTCTTGAATGCCACCATCATTCTAGCTTACACCACGAAGATTCCGATTAAGAGATCTAAGAGATACTCATTCAGTCTAATGTAGAACGGAGGTGGTTGTCAGGCACGCGTTCATAGGGAATGATGATGATTGTCACGTTCATCACATTCAGGTTGAAGTGCGAATGAATATCTTAGAAGCGAAACAAGATGGATTGAATAGAAAACAGTAGTACTTTGCATTAATCTTTGAGGAACAGCAGAGCTCCACACCTTAATCTATGGAGTGTAGAAACTCTACCGTTGAAAATACATAAGTGAAGGTTCAGGCATGGCCGAGAGGCCAGCCCTCAAAACGTGATCACAGGATCAAAATACAATCCAAAGATCCAGGATGTCTAATACAATAGTAGAATGTCCTATTTATAATAAACTAGCTACTAGGGTTTACAGAAGTAAGTAATTGATGCATAAATCCACTTCCGGGGCCCACTTGGTGTGTGCTTGGGCTGAGCTTGAGTGTTGCACGTGTAGAGGTCCTTCTTGGAGTTGAACGCCAGCTTTTGTGCCAGTTTGGGCGTTCAACTCTGGTTTTGGATCCTTTTCTGGCGCTGGACGCCAGATTTGGGCAGAGAGCTGGCGTTGAATGCCAGCTTGCATCATCTAAACTTAGCTAAAGTATGGACTATTATACATTTCTGGAAAGCTCTGGATGTCTACTTTCCAACGCAATTGGAATCGTGCCATTTTGAGTTCTGTAGCTCCAGAAAATTCACTTTGAGTGCAGGGAGGTCAGAATCCAACAGCATCAGCAGTCCTTCTTCAACCTCTGAATCTGATTTTTGCTCAAGTCCCTCAATTTCAGCCAGAAAATACCTGAAATCACAGAAAAATACACAAACTCATAGTAAAGTCTAGAAATGTGAATTTAACATAAAAACTAATGAAAACATCCCTAAAAGTAACTAGATTCTACTAAAAACAATGCCAAAAAGCGTATAAATTATCCGCTCATCACAACACCAAACTTAAATTGTTGCTTGTCCCCAAGCAACTGAAAATCAAATAGGATAAAAAGAAGAGAATATACTATAAATTCCAAACTATCAATGAAACATAGCTCCAATCAAATGAGCGGGACTTATAGCTTTTTGCCTCTTGAATAGTTTTGGCATCTCACTTTATCCATTGAGGTTCAGAATGATTGGCATCTATAGGAACTCAGAGTTCAGATAGTGTTATTGATTCTCCTAGTTCAGTATGATGATTCTTGAACACAGCTTCTTTATGAGTCTTGGCCGTGGCCCTAAGCACTTTGTTTTCAAGTATTACCACCGGATACATAAATGCCACAGACACATAATTGGGTGAACCTTTTCAGATTGTGACTCAGCTTTGCTAAAGTCCCCAATTAGAGGTGTCCAGGGTTCTTAAGCACACTCTTCTTTTGCTTTGGACCTTGACTTTAACCGCTCAGTCTCAAGTTTTCACTTGACACCTACACGCCACAAGCACATGGTTAGGGACAGCTTGGTTTAGCCACTTAGGCCAGGATTTTATTCCTTTAGGCCCTCCTATCCACTGATGCTCAAAGCCTTGGGATCCTTTATATTTCCCTTGCCTTTTGGTTTTAAGGGTTATTGGCTTTTTGCTCTTGCCTCTTGGTTTTAAGAGCTTTTGGCTTTTTCTGCTTGCTTTTTCTCTTTTTTTTTCTTTCTATTTTTTTTCGCCTATTTTTTTTTTTTGCAAGCTTTGTTCTTTGCTGCTTTTTCTTGCTTCAAGAATCATTTTTATGATTTTTCAGATTATCAAATAACATGTCTCCTAGTCATCATTCTTTCAAGAGCCAACATATTTAACATTCTTAAACAACAACTTCAAAAGACATATGCACTGTTCAAGCATACATTCAGAAAACAAGAAGCATTGTCACCACATCAATATAATTAAGCTAAGTTCAAGGATAAATTCAAAACTCATGTACTTCTTGTTCTTTTGAATTAAAACATTTTTCATTTAAGAGAGGTGATGGATTCATAGGACATTCATAACTTTAAGACAAGTTTACTAACTACTAAGGATATGTAATGAAGACACAAACATAGATAAGCACATAACATAGAAAATGAAAAATAGAAGAAACAAGAACAAGGAATGAATCCACCTTAGTGATGGTGGCGTTTCCTTCTTGAGGAACCAATGATGTCCTTGAGCTCTTCTATGTCTCTTCCTTGTCTTTGTTGCTCCTCCCTCATTGCTTTTTGATCTTCTCTTATTTCATGGAGCATGATGGAGTGCTCTTGATGTTCCACCCTTAGTTGTCCCATATTGGAACTCAATTCTCCTAGGGAGGTGTTGATTTGCTCCCAATAATTTTGTGGAGGAAAGTGCATTTGAGGCATCTCCGGGATCTCATGGTGATGAGCTTCATACGCCTCTTGAGCTCCATGAATGGGCTCTCTTGCTTGCTCCATCTTTTTCTTAGTGATGGGCTTGTCCTCTTTAATGAGGCTATCTCCCTCTATGTCAATCCCAGCCAAATTGCATAGGTGACAAATGAGGTGAGGAAAGGCTAACCTTGCCATAGTGGAGGACTTGTCAGCCACCTTGTAGAGTTCTTGAGGTATAATCTCATGAACTTCCACCTCTTCTCCAATCATGATGCTATGGATCATGATGGCCCGGTCTATAGTAACTTCAGACCGGTTGCTAGTGGGAATGATTGAGCATTGAATGAACTCCAACCATCCTCTAGCTACAGGCTTGAGGTCCAATCTTCTTAGTTGAACCGGCTTGCCTTTGGAGTCAATCTTCCATTGAGCTCCTTCTACACATATGTCCATAAGGACTTGGTCCAACCTTTGATTAAAGTTGACCCTTCTAGTGTAGGGGCGTTCATCTCCTTGCATCATGGGCAAGTTAAACGCCAACCTCACATTCTCCGGACTAAAATCTAAGTATTTCCCCCGAACTATTGTAACATAGTTCTTCGGATCCGGGTTCTTACTTTGATCATGGTTCTTGGTGATCCATGCATTGGCATAGAACTCTTGAACCATTAGGATGCCGACTTGTTGGATGGGATTTGTTAGAACTTCCCAACCTCTTCTTTGAATTTCATGTCGGATCTCCGGATACTCATTTCTTTTAAGTTTGAAAAGGACCTCGGGGATCACCTTCTTCTTGGCCACAACATCATAGAAGTGGTCTTGATGGGCTTTGGAGATGAACCTTTCCATCTCCCATGACTCGGATGTGGAAGCTTTTGTCTTCCCTTTCCCCTTTCTAGAGGATTCTCCGGTCTTAGGTGCCATCAATGGTAATGGAAAAACAAAAAGCTTATGCTTTTACCACACCAAACTTAGAATTTTGCTCGCCCTCGAGCAATAAAAGAAAGATTAGATGAAGAAGAAGAAGAAATGGAGGAGAGAGAGAGTGGAAAGTGTTTCGGCCAAGAAGGGTGTAGAGGGGTGTGTTGTGTGAATTTGATGAAGAATGGAGGGCTTTATATAGGGAAGGGAGGGGGGGTTAAGGTTCGGCCATATGGGTGGGTTTGGGTGGGAAATTGGTTTTGAATTTTGAAGGTAAGTGGAGTTTATGAGGTAGGTTTATGGGGAAGAGTGGGTGGATGTGAGTAGTGAAGGTGTAATGGGGAAGAGGGATGGAGGTGATAGGTGAAGGGTTTTGGGGAAGAGTGTTTATGGGATTGTGTGAAAGAGGGGTGAAAAGAAGTGAGTGGAGGTAGGTGGGGATCCTGTGGGGTCCACAGATCCTGAGATGATCCTGTGGGGTCCACAGATCCTGAGATGATCCTGTGGGGTCTACAGATCCTGAGGTATTCAAGGATTTACAACCTTGCCCCCAAATTAGGCATGTAAAATGCCCTTGCACACAACTCTGGGCGTTCAACGCCCATTTGTTGCCATTTCTGGCGTTGAACGCCAGAACCATGCTTGTTCTGGGCGTTCAGCGCCAGGATGCTGCCCATTTTGGGCGTTCAGCGCCAGACCATGCTCTGTTCTGGCGTTGAATGCCAGGCAGGTGCTTCCTCCAGTGTGTGATTTTTCTTCTGCTGTTTTTGATTCCGTTTTCAATTTTTATATTTATTTTGTGACTCCACATGATCATGAACCTATAAAGACATATAACTAAGAAAAATATTGTTAGATAAATAAAAATTGGGTTGCCTCCCAACAAGCGCTTCTTTAATGTCAATAGCTTGACAGTGGGCTCTCATGGAGCCTCACAGATGTGCAGAGCTTTGTTGAGACTCTCCAACACCAAACTTAGAGTTTGGATATGGGAGTTCAACACTAAACTTAGAGTTTGGTTGTGGCCTCCCAACACCAAACTTAGAGTTTGACTGTGGGGGCTTTGTTTAACTCTGATTTGAGAGAAGCTTTTTATGCTTCCTCTCCATGGGTGCAGAGAGAGATCCTTGAGTTGTAAACACAAGTTTGTCCTCATTCAATTGAAGGATTAATTCTCCTCTGTCCACATCAATCACAGCTCTTGCTGTGGCCAGGAAAGGTCTTCCTAGGATGATGGATTCATCCTCTTCCTTTCCAGTGTCCAGGACTATGAAATCAGCAGGGATGTAAAGGCCTTCAACCTTTACTAACACGTCCTCTACTTGTCCATAAGCCTATTTTCTTGAATTATCTGCCATCTCTAATGAGATTTTAGCAGCTTGCACCCCATAGATTCCCAGTTTCTCTATTACAGAGAGGGGCATGAGGTTTATTCCTGAACCAAGGTCACACAGAGCCTTAAAGATCATGGTGCCTATGGTACAGGGTATTATGAACTTTCCAGGATCCTGTCTCTTTTGAGGCAATGTCAGTTGATCCAGATCACTTAGTTCATTGATGAACAAGGGAGGTTCAACTTTCCAAGTATCAATGCCAAATAATTTGGCATTCAGCTTCATGATTGCACCAAGAAACTTGGCAGTTTTCTCTTCAGTAACATCCTCATTTTCTTCAGAAGAGGAGTACTCATCAGAGCTCATGAAGGGCATAAGGAGGTTCAATGGAATCTCTATGGTCTCTAGATGAGCCTCAGATTCCTTTGGTTCCTCAGAGGGAAGCTCCTTATTGACCACTGGACGTCCCAGGAGGTTTTCCTCCTTGGGATTCACGTCCTCTCCTTCCCTTACAGGTTTGGCCATGGTGCTTATGTCAATGGCCTTGCACTCTCCTTTTGGATTATCTTCTGTATTGCTTGGGAGAGTACTAGGAGGGATTTCAGTGATCCTTTTACTCAGCTGGCCCACTTGTGCTTCCAGATTTCTAATGGAAGACCTTATTTCATTCATGAAACTTACAGTGGCCTTGGATAGATCAGAGACTAAGTTTGCTAAATTAGAAGTATTTTGTTCAGAGTTCTCTGTCTGTTGCTGAGTGGATGATGGAAAAGGTTTATTATTGTTAAACCTGTTTCTTCCACCATTATTAAAGCCTTGTTGAGGCTTTTGATCCTTCCATGAGAAATTTAGATGATTTCTCCATGATGAGTTATAGGTGTTTCCATAAGGTTCACCTAAGTAATTCACCTCTGCTATTGCAGGGTTCTCAGGATCATAAGCTTCTTCTTCATAAGAAGCCTCTTGAGTACTGTTGGATGCATCTTGCATTCCATTCAGACTCTGAGAGATCATATTGACTTGCTGAGTCAATATTTTATTCTGAGCCAATATGGCATTCAGAGTATCAACTTCAAGAAATTCCTTCTTCATAGGCGTCCCATTGTTCACAGGATTCCTTTCAGAAGTGTACATGAACTGGTTATTTGCAACCATGTCAATGAGTTCTTGAGCTTCTACAGGCATTTTCTTTAGGTGAATGGATCCACCTGCAGAAGTGTCCAATGACATCTTTGATAGCTCAGATAAACCATCATAAAAGATATCCAGGATGGTCCATTCTGAAAGCATGTCAGAAGGACACTTTTTGGTCAGCTGCTTGTATCTTTTCCAAGCTTCATAGAGGGATTCACCTTCTTTCTGTCTGAAGGTTTGAACATCCACTCTAAGCTTGCTCAGCTTTTGAGGAGGAAAGAACTTGGCTAAGAAAGCCGTGACCAGCTTAACCCAAGAGTTCAGGCTATCTTTGGGTTGAGAGTCCAACCATATTCTAGCTCTGTCTCTTACAGCAAAAGGGAAAAGCATGAGCCTATAGACTTCAGGATCTACTCCATTAGTCTTAACAGTATCACAGATCTGCAAGAATTCAGTTAAGAACTGAAAAGGATCTTCAGATGGAAGTCCATGAAACTTGCAGTTTTGCTGCATCAGAGAAACTAATTGAGGTTTCAGCTCAAAATTGTTTGCTCTAATGGCAGGAATGGAGATGCTTCTTCCATGTAAATTGGAATTTGGTGCAGTAAAGTCACCAAACATCCTCCTTGCATTATTATTATTTTCGGCTGCCATCTCCTCTTCCTGTTCAAAAATTTCTGAAAGGTTCTCTCTGGATTGTTGTAATTTAGCTTCTCTTAATTTTCTCTTCAGAGTCCTTTCAGGTTCCGGATCTGCTTCAACAAGAATATTCTTGTCCTTGCTCCTGCTCATATGACAAAGAAGAGGGCACAGAGAAAAAAAAATAATAATAGAGATCCTTTATACCACAGTATAGGGATCCCTTTGTGAGTGGAAGAAAAGAGGGAGATAAAGAATGTAATGTAATGGAAGAAATACAACTGTGAGGAGGGTAGAGATGTGAGATGAGATGTTAGTAGATGAATAAATAAATAGAATAAGATGGGAGAGGGAGAATTTTCAAAAATAATTTTTGAAAAAGAGTTAGTGATTTTCGAAAATAGTTTTTGAAAAAGGTTAGTATTTTTTCGAAAAAATTTAAAATCAAAAATAAAAATAATTAGTTAATAAAAAAGAAATTTTTGAAAAAGAGGGAAGATATTTTCGAAAATTAGAGAGAGAGAGTTAGTTAGGTAGTTTTGAAAAAGTTAAGAAACAAACAAAAAGTTAGTTAGTTAGTTGAAACAAATTTTGAAAAGATAGGAAGTTAGGAAGTTGGAAAAGATATTTTGAAATTAGATTTTTGAAAAAGATAAGATGAGAAGATATTTTTGAAAAGATATGATAGAAATTAGTTTTTGAAAAAGATTTGATTTTTAAAATCACAATTAATGACTTGATTCATAAGAAATCACAAGATATGATTCTAGAACTCAAAGTTTGAATCTTTCTTAACAAGTAAGTAACAAACTTGAAATTTTTGAATCAAAACATTAATTGATGATGTTATTTTCGAAAATTATGAGACAAAATTAAGAAAAAATTTTTGAAAAATATTTTTGTAATTTTCAAAAAATAACTAAGAAAAATAAAAAAGATTTGATTTTTGAAAAAGATTTTGAAAAAGATAAGATTTTTAAAATGAAAATTTGATTTGACTCATAAAAATAACATGATTTTAAAAATTTTTTGAAAAAAGTCAAATCTAATTTTCGAATTTATGAGAGAGAAAGAGGGAAAGATTTATTTTTTTATTTTTGAATTTTTTATGAGGAGAGAGAAAAACAAGAAAAATGATGCAATGCATGAAATTTTTAGATCAAAACAATGAATGCATGCAAGAATGCTATGAATGTCAAGATGAATACCAAGAACACTATGAATGTCAAGATGAACATCAAGAACACATTTTTGAAAAATTTTTAATGCAAAGAAAACATGCAAGACACCAAACTTAGGATTCTTTAATGTTTAGACACTAAGAATTCAAGAATGCATATGAAAAACAAGAAAAGACACAAAACATGCAAATGCAAAGATCAAACAAGAAGACTTACCAAGAACAACTTGAAGATCATGAAGAACACTATGAATACATGAAAATTTTCGAAAAATGCAAGATGCATATGCAAGTGACACCAAACTTATGATATGACTCAAGACTCAAACAAGAAACACAAAAAATTTTTTTGATTTTTATGATTTTCTAATTTTTTTTGTATTTTTTTTTTCGAAAATTATTCTGCAAAAGAAAAATAAGGATTCCAAAATTTTTAATATGAATTCCAGGAATCTTGCATGCTTAGTCTAAAGCTTCAGTCCAGGAATTAGACATGGCTCACTAGCCAGCCAAGCTTTCAATGAAAGCTCCAGTCCAAAACACTGGACATGGCCAATGGCCAGCCAAGCTTCAGCAAACATAGATACCTCTCATGTATACAACAGCTGATATTTCATCCAACTTCATATACTTATAAGTGGAAGCCTCAGTCCAAAAGAATTAGACATGGCTTTACAGCCAGCCAGGCTTCATGAAACACTAGAATTCATTCTTAAAAATTCTGAAGAAAAAAATATTTTTGAAAACACATTTTTTTTCGAAAACAAAGGAGAAATTTTTTTGAAAGATTTTTGAAAAAAATTTTTTGAAAAGAAAACAAAAAGAAAATTACCTAATCTGAGCAACAGGATGAACCGTCAGTTGTCCAAACTCGAACAATCCCCGGCAACGGCGCCAAAAACTTGGTGTTGTTGCCGGATCAAACTTGGCACTGATGTTACCGGACCAAAAGCTTGCCGAAAACTCGAACAATCCCCGGCAACGGCGCCAAAAACATGGTGCGCAGAAATTGTGATTACACTTTAATTATGTAAAATTCATCGCTCTTTCTTTCCCTGGTAATGGCGCCAAAAACATGATGCCAATACCATGGTTCACAACTTCGTACAACTAACCAGCAAGTGCACTGGGTCGTCCAAGTAATACCTTACGTGAGTAAGGGTCGAATCCCACGGAGATTGTTGGTATGAAGCAAGCTATGGTCACCTTGCAAATCTCAGTCAGGTAGGGTTAAATGTGATTGGATTAGATAATTAAAAGATAAATAATAAAGGATAGAAATACTTATGTAATTCATTAGTGAGAATTTCAGATAAGCGAATAGAGATGCTTTCGTTCCTCTGAACCTCTGCTTTCCTGCTATCTTCATCCAATCAGTCTTACTCCTTTCCATTGCTGGCTTTATGTGATACATCACCATTGTCAATGGCTACTTTCGGTCTTCTCTCGGGAAAATGATCCAAATGCCCTGTCACGGCACGGCTAATCGTCTGGAGGCATCATCCTTGTCAATGGTTTCATCTTATCCTCTCAGTGAAAATGGTCAACGCACCCTGTCACGGCACGGCTATTCATCTGTCGGTTCTCGATCCTGCTGGAATAGGATTTACTATCCTTTTGCGTCTGTCACTACGCCCGGCAATCGCGAGTTTGGAGCTCGTCACAATCATTCAATCATTGAATCCTACTCGGAATACCACAGACAAGGTTTAGACCTTCCGGATTCTCTTGAATGCCGCCATCATTCTAGCTTACACCACGAAGATTCCGATTAAGAGATCTAAGAGATACTCATTCAGTCTAATGTAGAACGGAGGTGGTTGTCAGGCACGTGTTCATAGGGAATGATGATGATTGTCACGTTCATCACATTCAGGTTGAAGTGCGAATGAATATCTTAGAAGCAAAACAAGATGGATTGAATAGAAAACAGTAGTACTTTGCATTAATCTTTGAGGAACAGCAGAGCTCCACACCTTAATCTATGGAGTGTAGAAACTCTACCGTTGAAAATACATAAGTGAAGGTTCAGGCATGGCCGAGAGGCCAGCCCTCAAAACGTGATCACAGGATCAAAATACAATCCAAAGATCCAGGATGTCTAATACAATAGTAGAATGTCCTATTTATAATAAACTAGCTACTAGGGTTTACAGAAGTAAGTAATTGATGCATAAATCCACTTCCGGGGCCCACTTGGTGTGTGCTTGGGCTGAGCTTGAGTGTTGCACGTGTAGAGGTCCTTCTTGGAGTTGAACGCCAGCTTTTGTGCCAGTTTGGGCGTTCAACTCTGGTTTTGGATCCTTTTCTGGCGCTGGACGCCAGATTTGGGCAGAGAGCTGGCGTTGAACGCCAGCTTGCATCATCTAAACTTGGCTAAAGTATGGACTATTATACATTTCTGGAAAGCTCTGGATGTCTACTTTCCAACGCAATTGGAATCGCGCCAGTTTGAGTTCTGTAGCTCCAGAAAATCCACTTTGAGTGCAGGGAGGTCAGAATCCAACAGCATCAGCAGTCCTTCTTCAACCTCTGAATCTGATTTTTGCTCAAGTCCCTCAATTTCAGCCAGAAAATACCTGAAATCACAGAAAAATACACAAACTCATAGTAAAGTCTAGAAATGTGAATTTAACATAAAAACTAATGAAAACATCCCTAAAAGTAACTAGATTCTACTAAAAATAATGCCAAAAAGCGTATAAATTATCCGCTTATCACTTCACCATATTACCTGCACATGAATCAACTGAGTCAGTAGAAGAGGAGCTTGTTTCTTCCTCAAATGGCGCTTCAGATTCGCCCTCAGATGAGACTGGTGAATTGATAGTAATCACTTCACCACCCTCAGAGGCTGACCGACGCCGAGCTCGCCAAATACGTAAAATATTTCTTTCAATTTCAGGATCAAACGCGGCTAAGCTCGGATCAGGCAGTGAACGCGTCATTCAACGAAAGAAACATACAGCTCATGGTAATAAAAATAAAATAAAATATGCAAATAAATAAATTTAAAAATATTTACACCAACCAATAATTTAGCACACTATTGCAACTCTCCGACAACAGCGCCAAAAATTGACGTGGCAGAAAATTGCCGATTAAGAATTTATAGAGAAAACAGCATTGCAAGTATAGTTCTTAACCGACGAAAATTCTGCTTATCAATTTAGAAAGGGTTGTCACAAAATTAGAATAAAAATTCTGGGAGTAGAAATCCCAGGTCGTCTCCTAACGAGTTGACAAAAGAGTGCTATTTTATTGATCAGAAGTTTTCCGAGAAATTTTAAGAGTTTGGAGAACAGAAAAATAAATTATTGTAAATTAAAGCAATGAAAATTAGCAAGAGAATTTATATAATTAAAATAAAAGCCTTTATCGGGAGAAGATTAATTGGAATTTCTATCTGATAAACCCCAGTTGGAGGGTTTATCTTGTGTTGAATTTAGAGGATTTTATCGCCTTCTCCCACATTTATCCAATGAAATAGCATGATTTTTGTTATTCTCCTTTAATTGTGCTTAAGAGTGAAAACATGCTTTTTAGGTCTTAGAATAAATAAATTTAATTCACCTTGATTCCATTAGGTGCCTTGATATATTTTTTAAGTGATTTCAGATTTAGGAGGCAAAGATTGGATCAAGAGAATGAAGGAAAAGCATGTAGAAATGGAGAACTCATGAAGAAATGAAGGAATCGCAAAGCTGTCAAGCCTGACCTCTTCGCACTTAATCGACCATAACTTGAGCTACAGAGGTCCAAATGATATGGTTCTAGTTGCGTTGGAAAGCTAACATCCGGGGCTTCGAAATGATATAAGGTTTTCTATAGTTTCATCGGGTTTAAGGGCACGCACGCGTATAGTACGTGTACGTGCCGATGGTTGCACATGATTCACTTAATGCCACTTGTGGCCAGCGATTTTGAGGAGCATTTTGGGCCCAATCCAACTCATTTCTGATGCTATTTAACCCACGGATTGAAGAGGGATGACATACTTTTTACACTTTAGACACTGGTGTAGTTTTAGATTATTTTTGGAGGAAAAGTTAGTTTCTAGAGAGAGAAGCTCTCTATTCTCTCTAGAATTAAGAGTAGGTTAGATCTAGATTAGGAATTCTTAGATCTATGTTAATTTCATTCTTAGATTTGCTTTTCCTTTGCAATTTCTTCTTCTTCTACCTTTTCTCTTTCTAGTTTAGCATTTAGTTCTTGTAATTCTCTACTTTTATGTTGATGCACTTTTGTTTCTTCTATTTCTCTTTAATGCAATTTCTGATTTATGTTCATTTATTGTTCATTTGATTTGTTGTTGTTTAATTCCTTACAATTGAGTAGTGTAGATTTACATTCCTTGCAATTTTACTATGCTTTCCTTTTGTGCCTTCCAAGTGTTTGATAAAATGCATGGTTGGATTTTAGAGTAGAATTTCATGCTCTTGGCTTGGGAAGGTAACTTAAGAACTCTTGAGTTACTAATGTCCAAGTGATTGACGATTGGGAGCCATTAACTCTAGATCTCACTAATTTATTTGGTGGAGAACTAGGACTTATGTACTTGGATTGATATAGCTCACTTGACTTTCCTCTACTAATAGTTAGGGGATGACTTAGTGGGATTGATCCTTGCCAATTCTCATATTGTGGTTAGTGATAGGGATAGAGATCCTTGACCACCAACCTTTGCCAAGACCTTTTTAGTTGTTAGTTTATTTTCATTGCAATTTATATTTCACGTCTCTTATCCCAAAAATCCCAAAATACAACTCATAAGCAATTTAGGGAGAACGACCCGAGGTTCCAATACTTCGGTTTATAAATTTAGGGGTTTGTTTTAGTGACAAACAATCTTTTGTATGAAAGGATTATTTGTTGGTTTAGAAACTATACTTGCAACGAGAATTTTTTGTGAATTCTAAACCGTCAAAAATCCAATCATCACTATCCTTGTTGGATTTTCCCAAGTGTAATAGTAAAAGGTTGTTGTTCTACTTAGTCATCCCTTACTAAATAAAGAAAAGTCAAGTAAATAACTAACCAACTCTATCCTCAAGTCCTAATTCTCTCCTAAGGAAGGATTAGAGTTAGAGACTAGAGAGCCAGCCAACAACTTCCAATTAAAATTAACACTTGAGTATTTCAACTCAAGGGTCTCCTTTTTAATCAACTCCCAAGTCAAGTTAGAAGTCTACTCTATTGATATGAATACAACGTTCACAGGCATATAAAGGGAATGAAGAGAAGACATAATAAATTAAATAATTGTTGAAGATCAATTAAAGGTAAAAGTAGTTCTTTGCATTAATAAATCCCAAAATCATAAACATACGTATCTAAATAGGGTTAATGAGTAATTAAAAAGAGTAAAGGAATAAGAAAACAAACTAGAATAATCGAACTTCAACGGAGGTAGTAACTCTTCTCAATAGTCAAATCAAAAGCATAAACTCTAAAACTATGAATGTGAAGAAAACCTAGATGAAGTAATAATTTCTCCCTAAGATTCCAAACTAAAACTAAAACTATGTGAATGAGAATGTGTGTTGAGTCTCTGCTTGTCCCCTGGCTCTAGTCTGTGTTTCTGGGCCGAAAACTGGGTCCAAACTCAGCCCAAAATCGCCCCCAGCATTTTCTGTAATTTCTGCACGTGGCGCATGTCACGTGTACGCATCGATGGTCATCTTCGCGTGTCACGCGTACGCGTCAAGTACACGCACGCGTCGCTGTGTAAACTCGCTTTTTGCGCGCACGCATCGTTCCTCGCTGGTCAGCTCCTTAGTTTCTTGTGTTCCTTCCATTTTTGTAAGCTTCTTTTCCATCCTCTAAGTCATTCCTGCCCTGTAAAGCCTGAAAACACTGAACACACAGATCACGGCATTGAATGGTATATAGAGGGATAAAAATTACACAATTTAAAGGCTTAGGAAGCAGGTTTTTAATCATAGAACAAAATTAGGAAGGAATTGTAAAATCATACAAATTGTATGAATAAGTGTGCAAAGACTTGATAAAAATTACTCAATTGAGCACAAGATAAACCATAAAATAGTGGTCTATCAATATTATTCAAGCAGTTTTAATATTAATATAGTAATAATATTATACTATTATTTTTCATATCTCATGTATCTAGTCCGATTCGTCAAATTGAGACTAACTACGGAAACCAGAATGTAAAACTCCTAACCGATATGGCTCAAAAGCTATGTTCTTCGCGACTTTATCGTCAGGCTTAACTCATAAGAGGTCCTTACTTAATGATGACATAAGGAGGATGTAGGTTGAGGTGCTTGATGATATAGCATAGGTACTTCCTTTATTGAACTTCTAAAAAACTCCGTGTCTTCAGAAAAGGTCTCGTGTATCCGAAAACTAGGTTGTTACAGTCCCCAGGGCCCAATCAACAACCATCAATCTCTGAAAGCACTCTCTCAACTTACAGATTTTGTTTTTCTCAATACTCTGAGGCTAAGCCCACCTTTATTCAGTCTCATATTTCTTCTCTTTCCTAATAAATATTTTCCTTAATGTTCTTGATCTCTTTTTATTGCCTTAATGAATTATAATCTTGATCACTTTTAGTTTTGAACTGATTTTGTTTGTGTGTCGTTATCATTAAGAAATTTCAGTGCATTTTGGATTTGAACTGTTATACATATAAGAAGAAGACGACGATGATGACAATAACGATAACAATAACGATGATAGTAATGATGATAGAGGAGGAGAAAAAAGAAGGAGGAGATAGAATGCAACATCAGTGGGAGGAAGAGGAAAAATGCAAAGAAGAAGGAGGAGGAACGTGAAAGAGAAGAAGAAAGAGAATGAGAAGAAGCACGTGATGTGAAAAATGGTTATAACTTATTTGGACTTGGTTAAATATTTTTCTTGGTTGTAGATCTTTATTCTTAAAAACAAAGCTTTAATTGCAATTTTATAATATTGGTTCTTGATACTTAATTTTTTATTTCAACTCCTTTTTCTTTTTTCTTGCTATATTTTTATTTCTAAATATTAGTGTCATAATCTTGTCATAAAAATGAACTGCATATAAAAACTTTAAAAAATATAATAACAAAATTTTAGAATAAACAAAAAAATCAGCTTTGATTATAGATAAACTAAACAAAAAATACAAAGTAAAATAGAATTAAGATTGTAAACTAATATTTAAAATAAAACTTAAAAATGGTTAATTTATTTGTTATCAAACAGTAGAATCAAGAATTATATAAAACTAAATATGACCTAATAAAATGAAAGATGTCATGAATAAAGAATTAGTTCATTAATAATTAGTAATAAATGTTAACCAATTGATAGCGTATAAGATAAATTTAATTTATGGGTTAATAGTCAAAATCGTCCCTAAAAGATCATCCGTTCTCCCTGAATGATTTTTTTTAAATCACATTCATCCTTCTGTTAAGCTCTTCACGTTGCCGTTAACAATTTGCTAAGCTGGAAAGTGAAGTGGCAATACGAATTACACTAGGCATGCCGTGTGTGTTGCTGACGAGATATGTTTAGCAAAATGTATCAATTTAGTCCCTGAACCTCAATTAAATAAACCCTAATTCTCATCTTTCAATAAACATGAATGCATTGCTTGAGTGTTGTTACAGATCCAGCAGCTGTTGAGGGAGGAGAAAATCGATTTTGGCACCATGATGGGGAGTGAAAATGGAGGTCCCGGTGGTGGGTTGCCATCGTATTCAGCTATGTTTTGAGCTCGTCCATGCAAATTAAAAAAGAAGGAAAAATGATGAGGAAACTTGTTTCTACAGTTTAAAAACTTTGATTAAGAAATTCAGGATATCGCAAAATTCAGATAGGTTGTTTCATACTTGTCCAAGATACCGGGTGAGTTTAATTTTGTATGAATGATAGCATCATCTTGGCTTTCACTCTTTATGTGGGATTCACTTTTTTATTCAATATTTTCAAAAGGGGAGCCACTGCAATTTTTTTAAATGGGTTGAGGAAAATGAACATGTAGTTATTGCAGAAGGTCCAAAGGGAGTCCCGAAAACTTGTGTAGAACTAGAGATTGATTATGAAGATTGGAAGGTTAAATTAGCATGGAGAATAGGTAGTTTAGAAGCAGAAGTCAGAGTACTCAGAATGTTAATGTGTTTCATGTTCACTGGTCTGATAATACTCATCTTAGTAGGGACTTTACTTTGTATGTCATATATATACAAGTAGGAGAAAGTGAATGTGGTATGGTGGTGTGATTTAGGTTATTGGCTTTACTTTGCTAGATTTTTTGTTTCCAGTTATCATGGTTAAACTATTGTAAACTGAAAGTAGAGTTTATAAATGCTAACTTGGATTATGAGTACACCTGTTAATGAAATATATTTATGTATCACTTACACTATTATATACAAAGAAGTCTTAATATAAATAATAAAGGTAAATCAGAGACAAAAAGTAATAAAATTTCTAACATTGTGTTTGTCACCACAAAAGGTAATAAAGTTCCTAAAATTTCTTCTTCAGAGATATTGCATACTAAGTAAAGGGCTATATCCAAAATAAAGGCCTTACAAAACAGTGAATAGGATAGTGTTTATCACCATGATATCCTTCCTAATCTATAGCCTTATATATAAAAAAAAAAGGTTCCGATGATGGTCTTCAAATAGCATTATCTTTTTTTCTTGGACGTTTGGACCCTGGAGTCGGCACAAAGGTCATGAAACTTGCAAGCTTCTTGGTTGTCGTAGCACTAGATCCTTTGATTGTTCTAGCAAAAATTGGAATTGTTGCAGTTGTTGCAGTAGATTGGGGAGAGACAGCCCTTTTTTCCTTTTCCCTTGGAGACTTGAAGCTTGGGTGGTCTTCCTCTCACTTTAGCCTACATTACACATGGAGCAAATCTATTAATAGATAACCACAGATTCATGCATCTGAATTTGAAAATAAACTAATTAATCAAACCGCTACAGCTTTAGGAGTTGGTGAAGGTTGTGTCTCTTGGGTGGCTGGGATTCTTTCCGGTTGGTTCAGCACTATATGTGTTGCTGCATTCGGTTGTAATGGTGGTGGGAAAACGGACACTAGAACAAGGTTAACTAGGACAACATGAGCAACATCATTTGGGAGTTCATTTGGTGCATCTTTGTTAGGTTCAACAACTACAAGCTGCAGTTGCATTAACCTTGCTTCTTCTTCAGTATCAGCTTATTTCTTTAGTTTGCATGTTTAGGGTTTCATTCTTAGTAAACAAGATATTTCTATCCTATTGTATTGTGTAATCCCTAGTTGCATTCATAAAATAGTGCTTCGACTTAAAAATCATGCTTACCTCAAGCTTAAGGTTTCCAAACTTTGCCTTTTCATTGTATGGTAGATACACAATAGCTTCCTCTTCATCAGAGTCCAACACCTTATCCATATCTTCCAAGTGTCAGGAGTCACAATCAAATTCACCTTTAATTTTGGTATCTTCTTCTAAGTTTGCCAATACAAGTACAATAAAGTTCAGTATTCCAATCTACATTTGAAATATAACATCAGTAATATATGTTACATTAATCATGACTTACCAGAATCAGATGACTCATCCTCTTTAATATCTTCATAATTAGAGTCATAAGTGTTAATAACCTTTTCAGCCCCTCTAAATGAAGCTGGTCTGTGCTTCTCTCTAAAATTAGTTATTGTTGGCCCTCTACTATTGAAGTCATCACTGTTATTGTCATTGTCACCGATATCTCCCAAGACCTTAGTGAGTTTGTGCAGACTATGTTTAGCACTCTCATATGAGTAATGAGAGTCACTATTATCCTGTATTGGGGTTGGCTTAATAGCTCGACCAGACCTTGTGAATTGCAGAGGTTCTTTGTTCTTATTTTGAGCATGTGACTTCTTTGAAGGTTGATGGCCACTTCTTGGTTGAATAGCAGCTTTCAAGCGATCAGTACAAAGTTTTGTAGGTTGGGAGAAACTTCTTGGTTGGAATTTGGGCTGGGAGTTAGGCTTTTGTGTGGGCTGAGAACTGAACTTTTTTGTGGCCTGAGAATTGGGCTTATCAATGGACTTTTGTGTGGGTTAGGAGGACCTTGTATTGGGCTGCATATAGTGTTTTTTTTTTGGGATGAGGATTGAGTCCAGAAGAAGTGAGAGTGGTTTTGGCATTATTTTTTAAAGTGGAGTTAAGAGGGTTAGTCTTGGATGGCTATGAGTAGCTCTTTCTGGGCTGGGATGCAATTTTGGTAGCTTGCATTGCAGCTTGTATGGTGGGCTGCTTTAAGAAGGAGGCATTGTTTGGCAGAATCATTTCATCATCCTCACTCAACCACGTGTGATTCTGAAATTCCATTTCATCACATTGTGATTCCTTCTATAAGTCTTGCACATTTTTAGTAGATCTTTATCAGTCTCTAACTTTCTCAACCCAACCTCAAGCAAAAGCCAAGGAACTTTCTACCAACATATGTCCCCCCAGCATATCCCAGTTCTTTATAGTATCCTTTAACAAAAAACACATCAAAAGTATCCCATAAACTCCTATCAAAACTTATGTATTATTTGGCTGGTATGTTCTACTTCCTTTCTCATTATTTTTAAAATTTTTACCATAATAAAATATGAATGTCATCAGAAGACCCTGCATTTACATAATAGTAAACAACAATATTAAGAAAAAAGTTAATGTAGTAAGCCATCTAAGCCTATCAATGCCTCCAAACTTTATCAAAAATTAACACAGAACATGCATCACACTAACTCATCACCAACACAACAACTAAACCGATAACTATTACTTCATTCACTTAAAAAATAGGTATTGTTTTTTGAAACCACAAAAACAGAGTCTTAGCATTCTTACCCATATAACCGATCATAAACCAAACGCTGGGATGAAACCGTAAATCCTATTAAATTCACTAACAAATTCTTCACCACAACTCAATCATATAATGGAAAAACTAAGGGTTTACATAGTGTTATTAATTTTTTTACAACAAAAAAAGTTTACCTCTCACGTCAAACGCACAAACAACACTGTGTCGTTGTCTACAAGATTTCCACCAAATTCTAGAACTGACACACGAACAATGCTCTATGACTACTCTAATGGTTGCAGACGACAGCGCGGTCTTCTTCGTCTTCGTGATGGTAGGTTTTGGGTCAGAGAAACAGAGAGTCACAATGAGAGTGAAGAAGAACAGGACTTGTTCAGAAGATAAAGAATAATACTAAACTATATAAACTAAAATTAACTTTTTTTTTCCTAATCCTCATCCTTTCTAATTCGCACAAATGATAAAATTATTTATTTTTTAAAAAATAAAACACTAAACATATTTTTTTTTTAAAAAATCACTTTATTCTTTCTTATCTATATAAACCATATAATTGCAAAAAAATACATATTCTATCCTCTTCTCTTGATCTTCTTTGACTGAAACTTAATTCGCATAAATAAATATCTTTTCTATTAACTGACATCACTTACAAATTATTAAAACGTCATAACTATTTTTCTCATAATTTCTATGAAAATAAAATTTTTTTATAATAATTTGTAATTCCTTTAATATATCAATCATAAGTCGTTTCATTTCCTGTATTTTTTTGAGATAAAAAATAAATAAAAATGTTGTATGTAAATCTAAATTTTGGCATACAGGACAACAAAAACAAAAAATTATTAAAAAAGTGGACCAAAATTTACAACAACCAAATTAAAAACTGATTTTTTTTTTTTTTTATAAAAAAAACCAATTTGATTCAGTTCTCGATTTATTCATAAAAATCAAATTTAACTAAACCAAACCGAACCGAACCGAATATTACCATATAGCGACAGGACCTTTTAACCTAGAAACAAAACTCTGGCCCTAACCTTAAGTAAGTCCCGCAGCGCCTACCTCCGTCATTTTTTTGTTCTAAATTCCCATCCTCCTCCTCGATGTATGCTCTGAGAGAGTGAGCACTGAGCAGTCCATCCTCTATTCGACCATTCCTTCTCCTCCATCCTTCTCACGCAGGAGCAGGGGAGCCTTCGTCTTCGCTCTTATCGTGCCGTCGCAAGTCCCAACCGCAGCGCTCTTCTCCGCGCAGTCGTAGCAGAGAGCGCCAGCCGTCGCGGTAAACCGAGCAGCCCTCTCTGTCGCCAAGAAGCCCTCGCTGTCACAAAGCAACCGCATCTTTTTGGGCTGTCGCAGCAGTTCGCGTCGTCGCAGTAGGCCGTCACCGAGCAGTCCTCTCCTCGCTGGGCAATAGCAGAAGTTCAAGCCCTCTCCTGCAACTCAACAATGTTTTATTCGGAGGTCAGTATATTCACCAATTTTTAGAGTAAAAATTTGTTGTTGTCTCTGGCCCTAATTTGATGTTGCTGGTCCTAATTTTTTATTTGATAATAATTCCTAATTTTTTGTTTTTTGTTGTTGAAAATTTTTTAGTATAATTTGTTGTTGTTTGTTGATTTGTTGTTGCTGCTCCTAATATGTTGTTGATGGTCCTAATTTTTTGTTTTGAGTAAAATTTGTTGGCGTTACTGGCCCTAATTTATTGTTATTGTGATTTCCCATCTTGTTATTTTATGCGCCAATAAGGACAAAATGTAGTCCATTGTTTTCTTTGAGTCTCTGTTGCGCTCATGTTGTTTTGTTCGAATTCAGTTCTGTTATATGAAGAAAAAGCTTCTAGAATTATTGGGGTATCAATATCATCCAAGTGCTATTGTGTTTTGAGCCTTCTTTGATCTATCAATGAAAGCTACTTGGATAAGTTTTTGTCTAGCGATGTTTTAAAACCGAACAAAATGGAACAACTGAAAAAACAAATCAATAACTTAACAAATCGAAAACCGAACAAACCAAAAAAAGAATGAAATTTTGCAGTTTTTTGTTTGGTTTGGTTCAGGTCTTACCGAACCAGTGAATGAAAACATGTATATCAGTTTTACAAGGCAACTACTCTGATGAAGATGTCAAAAACATCTTCTCATGATGATCTTGGTTTAAAAAGTGACTTATTTGTTTTGCCACACTTTAAATAAAGGTAATATTTTTATAGCATATGAAAATCAAGCCCTAGAATCTATTATCCAATGGTCAAAATAAAATTTCTTTATATGATGACAATTATGAAATCTTCATTGGAGTATCCACCTTACAAAAATACCCCAACTTTAATCTAACTCTAACACACTTAGTGACTCACTCCCTCCCTCTCTCTCACTCATTCATCCCGCAGCCCTAACTCACACTGCACTCACCGATCTTTTTGACAGAATCACCACCTCTACTCTCTGGTCTCTGCCGTTGCCGTCCAGCCCAGCAGCCGCCATCGTTCTCACTCTCTTTCCCAGCATTGTTCTTAGTCTCTCTGCATCATTCGTTCTCAGAGGACCGTCGTTCTCTTTGTCATCACCGTGGTGCACCCGCATCATTGTCACTGCTCAGCACCGCCCTTCTCATTACACAGCAGCATCGTCCTCAGCAGGCAGCAGCAGCGGCATGGTTCTCAGCGAGTCAGTGTCGTCGTCATTGTCAGCGACATGCCACCGTGGTGCTCCGTCTCTCCCCTTCATTGCTGCACTTCCAGAGTTCCATGAAGCCTCGCCCTCAGGTATTGATTTCATTCAAATTTTTTTTGTTCTGTTTATGTTTTTGCTTGGTTTTTTTGGTATAAATTTGCTTCATTGATTTCATCAATTGTTTTTGTTCTGCTGATGTGTTCTTCGGTTTTTTTGGTGGTGTTTTTGAATTCAAACTTCAAATGCTAATACTGTAATAGTATAGTTAAATTAATAAGGTCATCTTCAATCCTATTATTTATTTATTTATTTGAGAAAAGTTAAGTTTTGATGTTTGTAGTAGGGATGTCAACGGGGCAGGGCGGGGGCGGGGGATGCCTCCCTGCTCCCCATCCCCGCCCTCAGATTTGCTCCCCATCCCCGCCCATTCCCCGCCGTGGGGGAATATTGCTCCCCATCCCCATTCCCCACGGAGTCCCATTCCCTGCGGGGACCCCATTTCCCATCTACATAATAGTTCTAACTAATTATTAATTTTCATATGAATAGAGCTACAAGTATCTATCTTATACAAAAACTGCAAGATTTTATACAAAAAGTCTAAATGACACGATGGTGACTTCTTTCAAAATAACGCAATGGGGGGACGCAACGACGAGCCAAAGGAAAAAGCAGTGGACGAGGTGGGAGACGCGGCAACAGAAAGGAGAATGGACACGACGGCAGAGTTACGAAAAGGAACGCCGCAAATAGAAATTACGATGCGGTAAGGGTGATGGCACGATGAGGTGTGACAATGCGGTGAGAAGGGTGACGAGGGGGTGGCTGCAGAGAGGTTGGATGGAGTATGGACAGCCTTAGGGATCTCTGAATTGAAGAGGGGTTATGCAAATAAAGTTTAGAAGTTTTGGGTTTCTATATATATGTGTGTGAGAAATGACTAAAAAACATATATGAGAAATAAACTATTAAGGATAATTCAAGGAATTCATAAATTTCGGGGAATAGCAGGGACGGAGCGGGGAAAATTCCCCACAATCGGATCCCCATTCGGGGCAGTCCCCGCAGGGATCCCCGCGTCTCGGGGAATTTTGCCATCCCTAGTTTGTAGTACCTTATTCGTTTATTTGTTGAGTTTAATTAATGCAATTACTATTTAAAACTCAACCAATTAAAATTAAGACTTAATAATTTGTATATCTATAAAAGTAGTGAAAAAGGAACATAGTGATTAGTGATTATTTAATATTTATCAGTTTAATTTTTTTTTCTCTTTGTAAGTTTCAAATTCTGTATTTTTTCTGTTTTTCAAATTTCTGCTTTTGTTCTGTGATTCTGTTTGCAAATTCAGTGGTCAGTGGCACTACTAATCTGTTGGTTAGTTTTGATTATTTGATTATAAATTCTAATTAACTGGTGCTAATTTTTCTTAAAGATGTTTATTTGCTTAAAGATGTTTTGCTATTTTGCTGGAGAACATCAAAAGGTGGCTGGCTGCCAGCCTTTTGTTGGAAAAATTAAGGGAAACTAGTTTTTATCTTTTGTTGTGTTGATCGTTGAACCTTTCATGACTTTAATTGTTGTATTGTAATTTCTTTTGTCGTCGAACTTCTTGTATCAAGACTTTTGTTAGTTATTGTGTTGAATAATTTTATGTTATGACGTTGTGAAATTAAACATGTTATTTTTGTTGCATATTTTTTTGTTGAAAATATCATAGGACAAGTTATTAGGATACCAGATATAAGTAGGACAAGTTACTTTTTCGAATTAATTGAAAAACCGAAAAACTGAACCAAACCAATTGAAGAATTCATATAAAGTTGGATCGGATGACTTTTCTCTTAAAAAACGGAACCAAACCACACCATGAACACCCTTAGTCTCTGAATCATTCTTGGGCTCAGCAGGTTCACCATCCTCTGTAACAGCACTCTCTAAATCAACTCTTTCCACTGTTTCTTCTGCAGGTTTGTGAGACTGCTCCTCCTGATGCGCATTTGCATTTGCACTAGCTGTTAAAAAAACACAAACATGTTCTTCGCCACTTCAGTTTTGGGCATGTTTTGTAATGAGAAACTGCCACACCATGGAGACAGGGGAGAACACCTACTCGAATCTGTTGCGTGGATATGCGAAAGATTGGAACTTGCACGGTGGAAGAGCAATTCACGCCAGGTTCATCAAAGGATGTCTTCCTATAACACTTTTTCTTCAAAACCATTTGCTTAACATGTATGTTAAAATTGGAGACCTTCCTTCTGGACGCAGAGTGTTCGACGAAATGCCTCACAGGAATGTGGTTTCCTGGTCTGCTGTTATGGCAGGTTTAGTCCGAGACAGCTATGCTTCGGAAGCTCTTTCTTTGTTTAGCCGTATGCACCATGAGGGACTCACAAAGCCAAATGAGTTCACGTTTGTTAGCACCCTGCAGGCATGCTCGTTAACCGAGAATATAACCTGTGCTTACCAGATTCACTCGTTGATCGTTCGGTCAGGACTTGAGTCTAATGTCTTCTTGTTGAATGCCTTTTTGGCAGCCTTGGTGAGGCATGGCAAATTGGCAGAAGCATTGCAAGCTTTTGATGCAAGGACAGACAAGGATATCGTGTCATGGAATACATTGATGGCAGGTTACTTGCAATATTCTTGGGAGGAGATTCCTAGATTTTGGTGTCGTATGAACCATAACAATATAAAGCCTGATAACTTCACATTTTCTTGCATCCTTGCCGGATTGGCTTCTCTAGCTCATCTTGAAATGGGAGTGCAAGTTCATGGCCTACTTGTGAAAAGTGGTTATGGTGATGACATTTGTGTTGGGAACTCTTTAGCTGATATGTATATAAAATGTGAAAAGTTGGTGGAAGGTTTTAGACTTCTGGATGAGATGCCGAAGAAAGATGTTTGCTCTTGGTCCCAGATTGCGATCGGATGTTTACAGTGTGGCGAACCAAGAAAGGCACTTTCAGTTATTACACAGATGATGAGAGTGGGTGTAATGCCAAATGAATTCACCTTGGCAACTGCCCTCAATGCTTGTGCAAGTTTGGCTTCACTGAAGGGAGGGAAACAAATCCATGGCTTGAGGATTAAACTTGGAATCGACATTGATGTCTGCGTGGATAATGCACTTCTTGATATGTATGCAAAAAGCGGATGCATGGATAGTTCATGGGATACTTTCCAGTTGATGAATTCTCGTTCTGTGATCTCATGGACAACAATGATAATGGCATGTGCACAGAATGGCCAAGCTAGAGAAGCACTTCAAGTTTTTGAGGAAATGAAGAAGACACAGAATATAGAGCCAAACTATATCACCTTCATTTGTGTTCTCTATGCTTGTTGTCAAGGTGGGTTTGTTGATGAAGGGTGGAAGTACTTGTTCTCAATGACCAAAGACCATGGAATCCTCCCTGGAGAAGACCATTATGCTTGTATGGTGAATATCTTAGGAAGAGCTGGACTCACTAAAGAAGCTAAAGAGTTGATCCAAAGAATGCCATTTGAACCAGGTGTGCTAGTTTGGCAAACACTCCTTAGTGCATGTCAAATTCATGGGGATTTAGAAACTGGAAAACTTGCAGCAGAGCATGCCATGTTGAAAGAATACAAGTATCCATCAACCTATTTATTGTTGTCTAACATGTTTGCAGAGTTAAGAAATTGGGATGGTGTAATGACTTTGAGACAACTAATGGAGCAAAAAGGTGTAAAGAAAGTACCTGGATCTAGTTGGATTGAACTTGACAAAATTAAGGACATTTGTTGAGATCTTTTTAAATTTCTAATTTCGTTTTCTTGTTTTCAATTTTACACAAATTTTGGTTATTTAAGTAGTTTTGACCGATCATTTTGTACTCTTACGAATTTATTATATCCAGTTCTACTATGGTAACATCGCTTCAACTTTGATCCCTCACCTCCAAATAACCTCGTTAGAAATACTGCTTTTTCGGCGAATAAATGAAATGTTACACCTGAAACTCGGAACAGATTGCTAATATCAAAAATCAAAGGGTTTTTTTTTTATATTTTTGGATTTTGTTTTTTAGTTGAAGTTTGCCCAACAGCCCAAGTCTTAGGGAAATTTCAACAAATTTAATGAATTTCCCCCAAATTTTAGGCGAATAGCGTGAAATTAGTTATAGTGTTCGTATTAGCTTTAGGCAAACTTTATGCAATCCACCACATTCACACAAAAAAATTGGTTATAAGCTTCAAAGTCTAATATAATCATACAATAATAGGCATAATAACCTAGTCATTCAAATAACCATATATAATAATAAACCAACTGGGCTTAAGAACTTGTTTGGATAAACTTCTAAGAAAAGATTTTTTTTTAGTTATCTTTTTTTAAAAGATCTTATAGAAAAGTAAAAGTAATTTTATATTTGGGTATCTCATGCAAAAAAATCTTTTTATCTATTAATTAAGTTTGGGTATAACAATATAAAAGTATTTTTTTGTTTATTTATTACATGAAAAACATCTTTGTTTTAAGAGAAAAAGATCTTTTAAAAAAAGATGTAAATTACAACTTCTTAAAAAAAGATGTTTTTTTTATTTTTCTAGTATTTTTACTTTTACTATTAGAAATTTGTTAAAAAAATAAAAAAAAATCTTTTTTTAATAAAAAAATTTTTTTTTATCAAAATAATAGCCCCAAACAAATACTAAATTTTAAAATAGTTTTTAAATTTATACTTGAGCCTTAAAATAATTTTTAAAATTAATAATTCCTCAAAATTATCCTCCTAAATTCATAGTAGCTCCTAAATAATTTTCGTCCATCCTTAAGATGGAAGAGAACTAAAAACCAAATCGTTTTGTATTTATTAAAAAAAAAAAAAAAAAAGGGAAAAACACACTTCCCTTTTCCAAGGTGACAAGGCAGGTCTTCGAAGCTTCCCAAGGAAGGCTAAAGGTTGTCGGCAGAGCAGGTGTCAGGCATTGACAATGTCGATCTTCAAGCTGCAACAGAGTACGGCTGCCTTGTAGTCAACGCCCCCACTGCCAACATCATTGCGGCTGCTGAGCATGGCATTGCTCTCCTTGCTGCCATGGCAAGGAATGTTGCCCAAGCTGACGCCTCCATCAAAGCAGGTATCCATCTATCCATTCTGTTGCTTTACCTTCCATTGTTGTTCATAATCATGCAAATATGTATAGGTATGTGTATGTGCTGCATGTGTAGGGAAATGGCAAAGAAACGAGTATGTGAGAGTATCGATGGTTTGGGAAGACGTTAGCAGTGATGGGGTTTGGAAAAGTTGGGTCTGAGGTGGGAGGCGTGCGAAAGGGTTGGGAATGAATGTAATTACACATGATCCTTATGTCCCGGCGAATAGGGCCCGTGCTGTTGGGGTGGAATTGGTGTCATTTGATATGGTCATCGCCGCCGCAGACTTACATCTCTCTGCACATGTCGTTTACCGCAACTACTAAGAAGATCTTCAACGACGCCACTTTTGCAAAGATGAAGAAAGAAGTCCGCATCATCAATGTTGCTAGAGGTGGTGTAATCGATGAAGATGCCTTGCTAAGAGAAAAAAAAGAAAAGGATAAGAGAAAAAAACAGTAGCAATACACTCTCCTTCCTCTCTTCTCAACATCTCTTCTCCTCCACTAGACCCTCTGTCTCTGCCCTCATTCCCTATCAAAACTCTTAATTAGGTCTCATATTTTCTACTTACTAAGTCTTGCATCATCATTTGATAATAATATGAACTCGTATCAATTTCAAAAAGTATTTAAATTTTGAAGTATGCATTTAAGTTTGTATATCCACTATCATGCTAAAATTTTGGTTTCATGTTAACCGTACAACTAAGCAATATATAATTCAATTGAAGAGCACCATTGATATGTTTGTTGCTTTTATGCAGTGAACAGAAGAGTCAAAATTGTCGAAAATATACTTCTGAAGTTGCTTGTGATATGTTTTGCAGATTCAAGTGGATGAGATTCCAGCTTGTGAAACTGAAGTTGCTTCATGGCTAATGAACACATTCCAAAAAAAGGACCAATTACTCTCTGATTTCAAGGTCAGTTACTTAACCTAATAAATGAAAAGCAACTTTCAACATTCAAGTGCATTGTTACTTATACTTTGGTAGTAGCTTTCACTTCCCAATTCACATATTTTACCTTTTTTCTGTCACATTTGGTTCAAGTTATACGTAGGTCTACCTTGCATATCTTGCTATCTCACATTTTCTATGTTAATGCATTCTCTAACGAAAGAAAGAAGATTGAACAATGTTGTTAATTGTAAGTGGCCAATGTACAATTTTGGAATTGATATTTGCATTGTAAATCATTTGTTGTTTATTGGAAATTCAGGAAATTAGGAGTACAATTGTACAATTTTTGAAATTCAGTTTAGATTCCAAATGTGAGTTTGCCTGTAGGTTTGCTTTGCTTAAAGATTTTGTACAATAAAGAGATTTTGCTTCTTGATTTAAAAAAAAAAAAGATGAAGAATATTTTAGAATTTTAAAATTAGTTCATGAAAGTGAAATTTTTTGAAAGGAACATTTAGATTCTTTCTTTATAATAATTGCATTTGTGTAAGCAAATTGGAAATAACTACGCACTGAACTTCAATACTGAAGTACCCGAGGCTATACTGTTATAGGAGCCTTTTATATTTATAAACTATAATAATAATCACAAGTAGGATTACCTATTGTAAGACCCTGATAAATGCTTATACTGGATGGGAGCATCATGAATTTGGATTTGTGGGACACTGCTGGTGAGTTACTTCACTATTTATCAAGTTTTGTTTTGGGAAGATCTTGGTTTTTCTCAATTTTTTTTGAAATAGGTCAAGAAGATTATAATAGATTAAGACCTTTAAGCTATTGGGGAGCTATTGAAAATAAATGTGATTATTATACTCAATTATGCCTTTTAAATATTTTCTTTAATTTAGAGAATGTATCCAATTATTTTAAATTTGGATGAATAAAGAAAACAATAAAATTAGTTAACTAAAAGCTAAACCCTGAAAGCTATGAAGTACAATTTCATGAAGCAATTTAGTTATAAATGATCTTAATTAGTTTATTGTTTGCTCCTATTAGTTATCTATCACTATGTTATTGTGCGATAACTTTATTGCAATTTACTTCTTCTATGAATTACATGGTGTTGACTGGACAAAAGTGGAGTTTGAGGATAATCAAGTTTGTTTGGATCTCTTTGAGATGATATTTTCTATTTATACGTTTAACCTATTTAATATGTGGGTTTTCCTTCTTGGAAAATAGGATTACATTCTATTCCAAACTTATTTCTCTTATAAAAAAATGTGTTTAGGTCTTAATATTAGGTGTTCTTCAGAATAATACTATTATATGAGTAGTGAAGCTAAATTAAAATACTTCAAATAATGAGGCTCTTTGAATAAAAAATTTTCTCATGTTTGGGATATTGAGTTAAAATCGTGACAAGCTCTGAGTTTTGGAAAAAAATAATTGAATACGATTTTTATTTAGAGACATGTAATTTAAGAATTTGGTAGAGGTATATAAATCATCACATTTATTTCATCTTTTTGTACAAGTATTACTTGATTTAGATCTTTTTTCCCTTCACAAAATTGAAAAAGTATAAATAAATTTTAGTCAAAGAGAGTAGGTAAGTTAATGAGAGTAGGTGAGCCAATGGTGGTGGGTGATATACATTTTTAAAATAATCATCTCTTGACTATATTATTGTTCAATCCTAATATTCAAGCAAATAACTATTCTTACCAAAAATAGCAGTTACTTGATTATAGCCATTGCTATAAACTTGGTTTCTTTGTTTTTCAATTTATTGTCCAACTTTCTCTTTCTATTCCCTTTAATGGGTGAGAGATTTGAGGAAGAAGCAGTGCTGTAATAGTATAGCAGGTAGAAGTGTTTGATTGAGATAAGAGTTAAACCATTGTAAATATAATCATATCTCTTAATAAATTTTTTTATTATTACCGAATTGTTCTTCCTCTTATTTTTGAATAAACTATGTATAGAATTAGTATTGGTTGAATTTTTCATTCTTGGTATGATCTATAGTTAAATTATATTTTAATATAACATCTGTTTTTGTTTCAATTAATTTTATTACTTAGCATTGCTTCTGTTCTTCACTAATCTATACAAATTAATTTGCTTCTATTAATTGTCAATGTCATCACGTTGCATACAAAAGAAACAGGTTCAATAAAGTTTAAATTTGTGCAATGTAAATTACATTGTTTAAACACTTATATTCTTATAATCCTCCATCACTGCTTCTGTCTTAATTCTTGTTTACTAAATAAATTTAGTAACAGATCAGATTCAAATTTAATATTAAACCTAAATGTTTATATATTATTTTAGCTTGAATTAGCTTTGAAGCTCTAACCTAAAACACTGATCTGATTCCATTGTGATTACAATTGAAGGGTGAAAAAGAGAAGAAAAAAAATAATGGCCAAATTTCTCAAAATTTTGGTGAGGCTTATGCTCTTGACATGTTGGGTGTTAGTAGTGATAGAGGCAGAGATTTAGAAATATAAAGATTCAAATTTGCCATTAAATGTTCAAATTAAGTATCTTATGAAAAGGATGACTTTGGAAGAGAAAATTGGCCCAATGATGGAGATTGAACGCATTGTTGCTTCTGCTGTATCCAGAACTATTTCATTGGTAAGATTTAACATTTAATTTATTCTTTTGGACTTGATTTGATTAGAAAATGTACTTTTTTTTTTAACTTTTTTTTAAAAAAAATTTTATCAAAAGATAATTTTTTATTCAAATAAGACAACATATTTTATAATTTTTTTTTTTTTTAGAATTTCGCACTACCTAGCTTTGTGTTGCTAGCGATCTGTTACTATAATTTGTTTGCTGATGAGAGATTTAGCTACTATGCATAGGCATGAGATTTGAAGTTTAAACTTTTTACAAGTACGTATTGCTAATTGTTTCTTTAAACTAAGAATAATGTACTTTAAAAGTTACATCCAAATGTATATATATATAAAACTAATAAAATTGGAATTTAAGTCTATTGATTTGAAGGAAATTGAGGCTTGTAATTTTACAGGGAGTGTACTAGGTGGAAA